>NW_027095324.1:0-24150 GCF_029207755.1 Chamaea fasciata | reverse complement strand
CCTGGGGTTGCCCTGGCTGTCTCTCGGGTTTCCTGGCTGTCTCCCTAGGTGTCCTTGGTGGGGGCCCTGGGTGTCCCTGGGTTGCACAGGGTGTCAGTGGGGTTCCCCTGACAGTCCCGTACGTGTCCCCTGGGGTTCCCTGGAGGTCCCCTTGGTGTCCCTGGGGGTGTCCTGATTGTCCCTGGGCTGCCCTGGCTGTCCTCTAGGTGTCCCTGGGGGGGCCCTGGCAGTCCCCGTGGTGTCCCTGGGGGTGCCCTGGGTGTCCCTGGGGGTGCACAGGGTGTCCCTGGGGGTTGTCCTGGCTGTGCCCTCAGTGTCTCTGGGGGTGGCCTGCCTGTCCCCTAGGTGTCCTTGGGGATGCCCGGGCTGTCCCTAGGGTGCCCTGGCTGTCCCCTAGGTGTCCCTGGGGAGTGCCCTGGGTGTGCCTGGGGTGCCCTGGCTGTGCTCTAGGTGTCCCTGGGGGTGCCCTGGGTGTCCCTGGGGATGCCCTTTGCTGTCCCCTAGGTGTCCCTGGGGGTGCCCTGCCTGTCCCTGGGGGTGGCCTGGGTGTCCCCTGGGGTGCCCTGGCTGTCCTCTAGGTGTCCCTGGGGGGGCCCTGGCTGTCCCCTAGGTGTCCCTGGGGGTACCCTAGGTGTCCCTGGGAGTGCCCTGGGTGTCCCTGGGGTACCCTGGCTGTCCCCATGGTGTCCCTGTGGGTGCCCAGAGTGTCCCTGGGAGTGCCCTGGCTGTCCCCTAGGGGTCGCTGGGGGTGCCCTGGCTGTCCCGTAGGTGTCCCTGGGTTGCCCTGGGTGTCCCTGGAGTGCCCTGGCTGTCCCCAAAAATGTCTCTGGGGGTGCCCTGGCTTTCCTTTCGGTGTCCCTGGGGGTGCCCTGGCTGTCTTTAGGGTGCCCTGCCTGTCCCCTAGGTTTCCCTGGGGGTGTCCTGCCTGTCCCTGGGGGTGCCCTGGCTGTCCCCTAGGTGTCCCTGGGGGGGCCCTGGCTGTCCCCTAGGTGTCCCTGGGAGTGCCCTAGGTGTCCCTAGGAGTGCCCTGGGTGTCCCTGGGGTGCCCTGGCTGTCCCCTAGGGGGTCGCTGGGGGTGCCCTGGCTGTCCCGTCAGTGTCCCTGGGGGGTGCCCTAGCCTGTCCCCTTGGTGTCCCTGGGGGTGTCCTGGGTGTCCCTGGAGTGCCCTGGCTGACCCCTCAATGTCCCTGGGGGTGCCCTGGCTGTCCCCTAGGTGTCCCTGGGGGGTGTCCTGCCTTCCCCTAGGTGTCTCTGGGGGTGCCCTAGGTGTCCCTGGGGGTGCCCGGGGTGTCCCTGGGGTGCCCTGGGGTGCCCTGGCTGTCCCCTCGGCGTCCCTGGGGGTGCCCTGCCTGTCCCCTAAGTGTCCCTAGGGGGTGCCCTGGCTGTGCCCTCGGTGTCTCTGGGGGTACCCTGGCTGTCCCTAGGGTGCCCTGGCTGTCCCTTAGGTGTCCCTGGGTGTGCCCTGGGTGTCTCTGGGGTGCCCTGGCTGTCCCCTAGCTGTCCCTGGGGGGGCCCTGACTGTCCCCTAGGAGTCCCTGGGGGTGCTCTGGCTGTCCCTGGGGGAGCTATGGCTGTCCCCTAGGTGTCCCCTGGGGGGGCCCTGGCTGTCCCCCTAGGTGTCCCTGGGGGTGCCCTGGGTGTCCCTGGGGGTGCACAGGGTGTCACTGGGGTTCCCTGGCTGTCCCGTACGTGTCCCTGGGGGTGCTTTGGAGGTCCCCTAGGCGTCCCTGGGGGTGCCCTCGCTGTCCCTGGGGTGCCATGGCTGTCCCCTAGGTGTCCCTGGGGGTCCCCTTGGTGTTCCTGGGGGTGCCCTGTCTGTTGCCCTTGGTGTCCCTGGGGGTGCCCTGGCTGTCCCCAGGGTGCCCTGGCTGTGCCCTCGGTATCTCTGGGGGTGCCCTGGCTGTCCCTAGGGTGCCCTGGCTGCCCCCTCGGTGTCCCTGGGGGTGCCCTGCGTGTCCCCTAGGTCTCTGTTGGGTGGTGTCCTGGCTGTCCCTAGGGTGCCCTGGCTGTGCCCTCAGTGTCTCTGGGGGTGCCCTGGCTGTCCCTAGGGTGCCCTGGCTGTCCCCTAGGTGTCCGTGGGGGTGCCCTGGATGTGCCTGGGGTGCCCTGGCTGTCCTCTAGGTGTCCCTGGGGGTGACCTGGGTGTCCCTGGGGATGCCGTGGGCTGTCCCCTAGGTGTCCTTGGGGGTGCCCTGGGTGTCCCTGGGGGGCCCTGGCTGTCCCCTAGGGGTCTCTGGGGGTGCCCTGCCTGTCCCCTAGGTGTCCCGGAGGGTGCCCTGGCTGTCCCTAGGGTGCCCTGGCTGTGCCCTTGGTGTCCCTAGGGGTGCCCTGGCTGTCCCTAGGGTGCCCTGGCTGTCCCCTTGGGGTCGCTGGGGGTGCCCTGGCTGTCCCTGGAGTGCCCTGGCTGTCCCCTAAATGTCTCTGGGGGTTCCCTGGCTTTCCCCTCGGTGTCCCTGGGGGTGCCCTGGCTGTCTTTAGGGTGCCCTGGCTGTCCCCTAGGTGTCCCTGGGGGTGCCTTGCCTGTCCCTGGGGGTGCCCTGGCTGTCCCCTAGGTGTCCCTGGGGGGGCCCTGGCTGTCCCCTAGGTGTCCCTGGGGGTGCCCCTTAGTGTCCCTGGGAGTGCCCTGGGTGTCCCTGGGGTGCCCTGGCTGTCCCATGGTGTCCCTGTGGGTGCCCAGAGTGTCCCTGGGAGTGCCCTGGCCGTCCCCTAGGGGTCGCTGGGGGTGCCCTGGCTATCCCGTAGGTGTCCCTGGGGGTGCCCTGGGTGTCCCTGGAGTGCCCTGGCTGTCCCCTAAATGTCTCTGGTGGTGCCCTGGCTTTCCCCTCGGTGTCCCTGGGGGTGCCCTGCCTGTCTTTAGGGTGCCCTGGCTGTCCCCTAGGGTGTCCCTGGGGGTGCCTTGCCTGTCCCTGGGGGTGCCCTGGCTGTCCCCTAGGTGTCCCTGGGGGGGCCCTGGCTGTCCCCTAGGTGTCCCTGGGAGTGTCCTAGGTGTCCCTGGGAGTGCCCTCGGTGTCCCTGGGGTGCCCTGGCTGTCCCCATGGTGTCCTTGTGGGTGCCCAGAGTGTCCCTGGGAGTGCCATGGCTGTCCCCTAGGGGTCGCTGGGGGTGCCCTGGCTGTCCCGTCAGTGTCCCTGGGGGTGCCCTGCCTGTCCCCCTTGGTGTCCCTGGGGGTTTCCTGGGGTGTCCCTGGAGTGCCCTGGCTGACCCCTAAATGTCCCTGGGGGTGCCCTGGCTGTCCCCTAGGTGTCCCTGGGGGTGTCCTGCCTTCCCCTAGGTGTCTCTGGGGGTGCCCTAGGTGTCCCTGTGGGTGCCCAGAGTGTCCCTGCGAGTGCCCTGGCTGTCCCCTAGGGGTCTCTGGGGTTTCCCTGGCTGTCCCATCAGTGTCCCTGGGGTTGCTCTGGGTGTCCCCTAGGTGTCCCTGGGGGTGCCCTGGGTGTCCCTGGGGGTGCCCTGGCTGTCCCCTAGGTGTCCCTGGGGGTGCCCTGTGGGTCCCTGGGGTGCCCTGGGGGTGCCCTGGTGTCCCTGGGGGTGCCCTGGCTGTCCCCTAGGTGTCCCTGGGGGTCCCCTGGCTGTCCCTGGAATGCCCTGGCTGTCCCCTAGGTGTCCCTGGGGGTGCCCAGGGTGTCCCTGGGGGTGCCCTTGCTGTCCCGTAGGTGTCCCTGGGGATGCCCAGGGTGTCCGTGGGGTGCTCTGGCTGTCCCCTTGGTGTCCCTGGGGGTGCCCTGGCCTTCCCCTAGCTGTCCCTTGGGGTGCCCTGGCTTTCCCTGGGGTGCCATGGCTGTCGTCTACGTGTCCCTGGGGGTGCCCTGGCTGTCCCCTCGGTGTCCCTGGGGGTGCCCTGCCTTTCCCCTAGGTGTCCTTGGGGGGGCCCTGGCTGTCCCCTAGGTGTCCCTGGGGGTGCCCTGCCTCTCCCCTAGGTGTCCCTGGGGGTGCCATGCCTGTCCCCTAGGTGTCCTTGGGGGTGCCCTGGCTGTCCCTAGGGTGCCCTGGCTGTGCCCTCAGTGTCTCTGAAGGTGCCCTGCCTGTCCCCTCGGTGTCCCTGGGGGTGCCCTGGCTGTCCCTAGGGTGCCCTGGCTGTCCCCTAGGTGTCCCTGGGGGTGCCCTGGCTGTGCCCTCGGTGTCCCTGAGGGTGCCCTGGCTGACACTAGGGTGCCCTGGCTGTGCCCTAGGTGTCCCTGGGGTGCCCTGGCTATCCCGTCAGTGTCCCTGGGGGTGCCCTGGCTGTCCCTAGGGTGCCCTGGCTGTCCCCTAGGGGTCTCTGGGGGTGCCCTGGCTGTCCCCTAGGTGTCCCTGGGGGTGCCCTGGGTGTCCCTGGTGGTGCCCTGGCTGTCCCCTAGGTGTCCCTGGGGGTTCCCAGGGTGTCCCTGGGGTGACCTGGCTGTCCCCTACGTGTCCCTGGGGGTGCCCAGGGTGTCCCTTAGGTGTCCCTGGGGGTGCCCTTGCTGTCCACTTGCTGTCCCTGGGGGTACCCTGGCTGTCCCTGGGGTGCTCTGGATGTCCCCTTGGTGTCCCTGGGGGTGCCCTGGCTGTCCCCTTGGTGTCCCTAGGGTGCCCTGTCTGTGCCCTTGGTGTCCCTGGGGGTGCCCTGGCTGTCCCTAGGGTGCTCTGGCTGTCCCCTAGGTGTCCCTGGGGGTGCCCTGGCTGTCCCCAGGGTGCTCTGGCTGTGCCCTCGGTGTCTCTGGGGGTGCCCTGCCTGTCCCCTAGGTGTCCTTGGGGGTGCCCTGGCTGTCCCCTCGGTGTCCCTGGGGGTGGCCTGCCTGTCCCCTAGGTGTCCTTGGGGGTGCCCTGGCTGTCCCTAGGGTGCCCTGGCTGTGCCCTCTGTGTCCCTGGGGGTGCCCTGGCTGTCCCTAGGGTGCCCTGGCTGTCCCCTAGGTGTCCCTGGGAGTGCCCTGGGTGTGCCTGGGGTGCCCTGGCTGTGCTCTAGGTGTCCCTGGGGGTGCCCTGGGTGTCCCTGGGGATGCCCTGGCTGTCCCCTAGGTGTCCCTGGGGGTGCCCTGGCTCTCTTTAGGGTGCCCTGGCTGTCCCTTAGGTGTCCCTGGGGGTGCCCTGCCTGTCCCTGGGGGTGCCCTGGGTGTCCCTGGGGTGCCCTGGCTGTCCTCTAGGTGTCCCTGGGGGTGCCCTAGGTGTCCCTGGGAGTGCCCTGGGTGTCCCTGGGGTGCCCTGGCTGTCCCCATAATGTCCCTGTGGGTGCCCAGAGTGTCCCTGGGAGTGCCCTGGCTGTCCCCTAGGGGTCGCTGGGGGTGCCCTGGCTGTCCCGTAGGTGTCCCTGGGGGTGCCATGGGTGTCCCTGGAGTGCCCTGGCTGTCCCCTAAATGTCTCTGGGGGTGCCCTGGCTTTCCCCTCGGTGTCCCTGGGGGTGCCCTGACTGTCTTTAGGGTGCCCTGGCTGTCCCCTAGGTGTCCCTGGGGGTGCCCTGCCTGTCCCTGGGGGTGCCCTGGCTGTCACCTAGGTGTCCCTGGGGGGGCCCTGGCTGTCCCCATGGTGTCCCTGTGGGTGCCCAGAGTGTCCCTGGGAGTGCCCTGGCTGTCCCCTAGGGGTCGGTGGGGGTGCCCTGGCTGTCCCGTAGGTGTCCCTGGGGGTGCCATGGGTGTCCCTGGAGTGCCCTGGCTGTCCCCTAAATGTCTCTGGGGGTGCCCTGGCTTTCCCCTCGGTGTCCCTGGGGGTGCCCTGACTGTCTTTAGGGTGCCCTGGCTGTCCCCTAGGTGTCTCTGTGGGTGCCCTGCCTGTCCCTGGGGGTGCCCTGGCTGTCCCCTAGGTGTCCCTGGGGGGGCCCTGGCTGTCCCCTAGGTGTCCCTGACTGTCCCCTAGGTGTCCCTGGGAGTGCCCTGGGTGTCCCTGGGGTGCTCTGGATGTCCCCTTGGTGTCCCTGGGGGCGCCCTGGCTGTCCCCTTGGTGTCCCTAGGGTGCCCTGTCTGTGCCCTTGGTGTCCCTGGGGGTGCCCTGGCTGTCCCTAGGGTGCTCTGGCTGTCCCCTAGGTGTCCCTGGGGGTGCCCTGGCTGTCCCCATGGTGCCCTGGCTGTGCCCTCGGTGTCTCTGGGGGTGTCCTGGCTGTCCCTAGGGTGCCCTGGCTGTGCCCTCAGTGTCTCTGGGGGTGCCCTGCCTGTCCCCTAGGTGTCCTTGGGGGTGCCTTGGCTGTCCCCTCGGTGTCCCTGGGGGTGGCCTGCCTGTCCCCTAGGTGTCCTTGGGGGTGCCCTGGCTGTCCCTAGGGTGCCCTGGCTGTGCCCTCTGTGTCCCTGGGGGTGCCCTGGCTGTCCCTAGGGTGCCCTGGCTGTCCCCTAGGTGTCCCTGGGAGTGCCCTGGGTGTGCCTGGGGTGCCTTGGCTGTGCTCTAGGTGTCCCTGGGGGTGCCCTGGGTGTCCCTGGGGATGCCCTGGCTGTCACCTAGGTGTCCCTGGGGGTGCCCTGGCTCTCTTTTGGGTGCCCTGGCTGTCCCTTAGGTGTCCCTGGGGGTGCCCTGCCTGTCCCTGGGGGTGCCCTGGGTGTCCCTGGGGTGCCCTGGCTGTCCTCTAGGTGTCCCTGGGGGTGCCCTAGGTGTCCCTGGGAGTGCCCTGGGTGTCCCTGGGGTGCCCTGGCTGTCCCCATAATGTCCCTGTGGGTGCCCAGAGTTTCCCTGGGAGTGCCCTGGCTGTCCCCTAGGGGTCGCTGGGGGTGCCCTGGCTGTCCCGTAGGTGTCCCTGGGGGTGCCATGGGTGTCCCTGGAGTGCCCTGGCTGTCCCCTAAATGTCTCTGGGGGTGCCCTGGCTTTCCCCTCGGTGTCCCTGGGGGTGCCCTGACTGTCTTTAGGGTGCCCTGGCTGTCCCCTAGGTGTCCCTGGGGGTGCCCTGCCTGTCCCTGGGGGTGCCCTGGCTGTCACCTAGGTGTCCCTGGGGGGGCCCTGGCTGTCCCCATGGTGTCCCTGTGGGTGCCCAGAGTGTCCCTGGGAGTGCCCTGGCTGTCCCCTAGGGGTCGGTGGGGGTGCCCTGGCTGTCCCGTAGGTGTCCCTGGGGGTGCCATGGGTGTCCCTGGAGTGCCCTGGCTGTCCCCTAAATGTCTCTGGGGGTGCCCTGGCTTTCCCGTCGGTGTCCCTGGGGGTGCCCTGACTGTCTTTAGGGTGCCCTGGCTGTCCCCTAGGTGTCTCTGGGGGTGCCCTGCCTGTCCCTGGGGGTGCCCTGGCTGTCCCCTAGGTGTCCCTGGGGGGGCCCTGGCTGTCCCCTAGGTGTCCCTGACTGTCCCCTAGGTGTCCCTGGGAGTGCCCTGGGTGTCCCTGGGGTGCTCTGGATGTCCCCTTGGTGTCCCTGGGGGCGCCCTGGCTGTCCCCTTGGTGTCCCTAGGGTGCCCTGTCTGTGCCCTTGGTGTCCCTGGGGGTGCCCTGGCTGTCCCCTAGGTGTCCCTGACTGTCCCCTAGGTGTCCCTGGGAGTGCCCTGGGTGTCCCTGGGGTGCTCTGGATGTCCCCTTGGTGTCCCTGGGGGTGCTCTGGCTGTCCCCTAGGTGTCCCTGGGGGTGCCCTGGGTGTCCCCAGGGTGCCCTGGCTGTGCCCTCGGTGTCTCTGGGGGTGTCCTGGCTGTCCCTAGGGTGCCCTGGCTGTGCCCTCAGTGTCTCTGGGGGTGCCCTGCCTGTCCCCTAGGTGTCCTTGGGGGGGCCCTGGCTGTCCCCTCGGTGTCCCTGGGGGTGGCCTGCCTGTCCCCTAGGTGTCCTTGGAAATGCCCTGGCTGTCCCTAGGGTGCCCTGGCTGTGCCCTCTGTGTCCCTGGGGGTGCCCTGGCTGTCCCTAGGGTGCCCTGGCTGTCCCCTAGGTGTCCCTGGGAGTGCCCTGGGTGTGCCTGGGGTGCCCTGGCTGTGCTCTAGGTGTCCCTGGGGGTGCCCTGGCTGTCCCCTAGGTGTCCCTGGGGGTGCCCTGGCTCTCTTTAGGGTGCCCTGGCTGTCCCTTAGGTGTCCCTGGGGGTGCCCTGCCTGTCCCTGGGGGTGCCCTGGGTGTCCCTGGGGTGCCCTGGCTGTCCTCTAGGTGTCCCTGGGGGGGCCCTGGCTTTCCCCTAGGTGTCTCTGGGGGTGCCCTAGGTGTCCCTGGGAGTGCCCTGGGTGTCCCTGGGGTGCCCTGGCTGTCCCCATGGTGTCCCTGTGGGTGCCCAGAGTGTCCCTGGGAGTGCCCTGGCTGTCCCCTAGGGGTCGCTGGGGGTGCCCTGGCTGTCCCGTAGGTGTCCCTGGGGGTGCCATGGGTGTCCCTGGAGTACCCTGGCTGTCCCCTAAATGTCTCTGGGGGTGCCCTGGCTTTCCCCTCGGTGTCCCTGGGGGTGCCCTGACTGTCTTTAGGGTGCCCTGGCTGTCCCCTAGGTGTCCCTGGGGGGGCCCTGGCTGTCCCCTAGGTGTCCCTGGCTGTTTCCTAGGTGTCCCTGGGAGTGCCCTGGGTGTCCCTGGGGTGCCCTGGCTGTCCCCATGTTGTCCCTGTGGGTGCCCCGAGTGTCCCTGGGAGTGCCCTGGCTGTCCCCTAGGCGTCGCTGGGGGTGCCCTGGCTGTCCCAGTGGATGCCCAGGCTGTCCCCTACGTGTCCCTGGGATGCCCTGACTGTCTCGTCAGTGTCCCTGGGGTGCCCTGGCTGTCCCTGGGGGTGCCCCGGCTGTCCCCTAGGTGTCCCTGGGGTGCCCTGCCTGTCCCCTCGGTGGCCCTGGAGGTGCCCTGGCTGTCCCTAGGGTGCCCTGGCTGTCCCTTAGGTGTCCCTGGGTGTGCCCTGGGTGTCTCTGGGGTGCCCTGCCTGTCCCCTAGGTGTCCCTGGGGGTGCCCTGGCTGTCCCTGGAGTGCCCTGGCTGTCCCCTAGGTGTCCCTGGGGGGGCCCTGGCTGTCTCCTAGGTGTCCCTGGGGGTGACCTGACTGTCCCCTACGTGTCCCTGGGGTGCCCTGGGTGTCCCTGGGGTGCCCTGGGGTGCCCTGGATGTCCCCTAGGTGTCCCTGGGGGTGCCCTGCCTGTCCTCTACGTGTCCCTGGGGGTGCCCTCGCTGTCCCTGGGGTGCCCTGGCTGTCCCCTATGTGTCCCAGAGGACCCCCTGTCTGTCCTCTAGGCGTCCCAGGGGGTGCCCTGCTTGTCCCCTAGGTGTCCCTGGGGGTGCCCTGGGTGTTCCTGGGGGTGCACAGCGTGTCCCTGGGGTTCCCTGGCTGTCCCGTACGTGTCCCTGGGGGTGCCCTGGAGGTCCCCCAGGTGTCCCTGGGGGTGCCCTGGGTGTCCCTGTGGGTGCCCTGGCTGTCCCTAAGTGTCCCTGGGGTGCCCTGGCTGTCCCTGGTGTGCCCTGGGGTGCCCTGCCTGTCCCCTACGTGTCCCTTGGGGTGCCCTCGCTGTCCCTAGGCTGTCCTGGCTGTCCCCTAGGTGTCCCTGGGGGTGCCCTGCTTGTCCTCTAGGTGTCCATGGGGGTGCCCTGACTGTACCTAGGGTGCCCTGGCTGTGCCCTGGGTGTTCCTGGGGGTGCACAGGGTGTCCCTGGGGTTCCCTGGCTCTCCCCTAGGTGTCCCTGGGGGTGCCCTGGGTGTCCCTGGGGGTGCACAGGGTGTCCCTGGGGTTCCCTGGCTGTCCCCAAGGTGTCCCTGGGCAGGCCCTGGCTGACCCCTAGGTGTCCCTGGCGGTGCCCTGGCTGTCTCTGGGGTGCCCTGGGGGTTCCCTGGCTGTCCGTAGGGTGCCCTGGCTGTCCCTTAGGTGTCCCTGGGTGTGCCCTGGGTGTCTCTGGGGAGCCCTGGCTGTCCCCTAGGTGTCCCTGGGGGGGCCCTGGCTGTCCCTGGGGGAGCCATGGCTGTCCCTGTGGGTGCCCTGCCTGTCCCCTAGGTGTCCCTGGGGGGGTCCTGGCTGTCTCTGGGGTTCCTTGGCTGTCCCCTGGGTGTCCATGGGGGTGCCCTGGCTGTCCCCTACGTGTCCCTGGGGGGGCCCTGGGTGTCCCTGGAGTGCCCTGACTGTCTCCTAGGTGTCCCTGGGGCAGCTCTGCCTGTCCCCTAACTGTCCTAGGGGGTGCCCTGGCTGTTCCCTCGGTGTCTCTGGGGGTGCCCTGGCTGTCTCTAGGGTGCCCTGGCTGTCCCTTAGGTGTCCCTGGGTGTGCCCTGGGTGTCTCTGGGGTGCCCTGACTGTCCCCTAGCTGTCCCTGGGGGGGCCCTGGCTGTCCCCTAGGTGTCCCTGGGGGTGCTCTGGCTGTCCCTGGGGGAGCTATGGCTGTCCCCTAGGTGTCCCTGGGGGGGCCCTGGCTGTCCCCTAGGTGTCCCTGGGGGTGCCCTGGTTGTCCCTGGGGTGCCCTGACTGTCCCCTAGGTGTCCCTGGGGGGGCCCTGGCTGTCTCTGGGCTGCCCTGGCTGTCCCCTACATGTCCCTGAGGGTGCCCTGGCTGTCCCTGGAGGGCCCTGGCTGTCCCCTAGGTGTCCCTGGGGGTGCCCAGGCTGTCCCATAGGTGTCCCTGGGGGTGCCCTGGGTGTCCCTGGGGTGCCCTGACTGTCCCCTAGGTGTCCCTGGGGGGGTCCTGGCTGTCTCTGTGGGTGCCCTGCCTGTCCCCTAAGTGTCCTAGGGGGTGCCCTGGCTGTGCCCTCCGTGTCTCTGGGTGTGCCCTGGCTGTCCCTAGGGTGCCCTGGCTGTCCCTTAGGTGTCCCTGGGTGTGCCCTGGGTGTCTCTGGGGTGCCCTGGCTGTCCCCTAGGTGTCCCTGGGGGTGCCCTGGCTGTCCTTGGGGGTGCACAGGGTGTCCCTTGGGTTGCCTGGCTGTCCCGTACGTGTCTCTGGGGGGGCCATGGCTGTCTCCTAGGTGTCCCTGGGGTGCCCTGGGTGTCCCTGGGGTGCCCTGGAGTGCCTTGGCTGTCCCCTAGTGTCCCTGGAGGTGGCCTGCCTGTCCCCTACGTGTCCCTGCGGGTGCCCTCGCTGTCCCTGGGGTGCCCTTGCTGTCCCCTAGGCGGCCCTGGGGGTGCCCTGGGTGTCCCCGGGGGTGCCCTCGCCGTCCTCTAGGTGTCCCTGGGGGTGCCCTGGGTGTCCCCTCGGTGTCTTTGGGGGTGCCCTGCCTGTCCCCTAGGTGTCGTTGGGGGTGCCCTGGGTGTCCCTGGGGGTGCCCTGGCTGTTCCCTAGGTGTCCCTTGGGGTGCCCTGGCTGTCCCCTAAGTGTCCTAGGGGGTACCCTGGCTGTCCCTAGGGTGCCCTGGCTGTCCCTTAGGTGTCCCTGGGTGTGCCCTGGGTGTCTCTGGGGAGCCCTGGCTGTCCCCTAGGTGTCCCTGGGGGGGTCCTGGCTGTCTCTGGGGTTCCTTGGCTGTCCCCTAAGTGTCCCTGGGAGTGCCCTGGCTGTCCCCTACGTGTCCCTGGGGGTGCCCTGGGTGTCCCTGGGGTGCCCTGACTGTCCCCTAGGTGTCCCTGAGGGGGCCCTGGCTGTCTCCTAGGTGTCCCTGGGGGTGCCCTGCCTGTCCCCTAAGTGTCCTAAAGGGTGCCCTGGCTGTGCCCTCGGTGTCTCTGGGGGTGCCCTGGCTGTCCCTAGGGTGCCCTGGCTGTCCCTTAGGTGTCCCTGGGTGTGCCCTGGGTGTCTCTGGGGTGCCCTGGCTGTCCCCTAGGTGTCCCTGAGGGTGCCCTGGCTGTCCCTGGAGTGCCCTGGCTGTCGCCTAGGTGTCCCTGGAGGTGCCCAGGCTGTCCCATAGGTGTCCCTGGGGGTGCCCTGGGTGTCCCTGGGATGCCCTGACTGTCCCCTAGGTGTCCCTGGGGGGGCCCTGGCTGTCTCCTAGGTCTCCCTGGAAGTGCCCTGGCTGTCCCTGTGGGTGCCCTGGCTGTCCCCTAGGTGTCCCTGGGGTTGCCCTGCCCCTCCTCTAGGTGTCCCTCGGGGTGCCCTGGCTGTGCCCTCCGTGTCTCTGGGTGTGCCCTGGATGTCCCTAGGGTGCCCTGGCTGTCCCTTAGGTGTCCCTGGGTGTGCCCTGGGTGTCTCTGGGGTGCCCTGGCTGTCCCCTAGGTGTCCCTGGGGGTGCCCTGGCTGTCCCTGGGGGTGCACAGGGTGTCCCTTGGGTTCCCTGGCTGTCCCGTACGTGTCCCTGGGGGTGCCCTGGAGGTCCCCTTGGTGTCCCTGGGGGTGCCCTGGGTGTCCCTGGGGTGCCCTGGCTGTCCCCTAGGTGTCCCTGGGGGGGCCCTGGCTGTCTCCTAGGTGTCCCTGGGGGTGCCCTGGGCGTCCCTGGGGTGCCCTGGGGTGCCCTGGCTGTCCCCTAGGTGTCCCTGGGGTGCCCTGGGTGTCCCTGGGGTGCCCTGGAGTGCCTTGGCTGTCCCCTAGTGTCCCTGGAGGTGGCCTGCCTGTCCCCTACGTGTCCCTGGGGGTGCCCTCGCTGTCCCTGGGGTGCCCTTGCTGTCCCCTAGGCGGCCCTGGGGGTGCCCTGGGTGTCCCCTCGGTGTCTTTGGGGGTGCCCTTCCTGTCCCCTAGGTGTCGTTTGGGGTGCCCTGGGTGTCCCTGGGGGTGCCCTGGCTGTCCCCTAGGTGTCCCTGGGCGTGCCCTGGCTGTCCCCTAAGTGTCCTAGGGGGTAACCTGGCTGTCCCTAGGGTGCCCTGGCTGTCTCTTATGTGTCCCTGGGTGTGCCCTGGGTGTCTCTGGGGAGCCCTGGCTGTCCCCTAGGTGTCCCTGGGGGGGCCCAGGCTGTCCCTGGGGGAGCCATGGCTGTCCCTGGGAGTGCCCTGCCTGTCCCCTTGGTGTCCCTGGGGGGGTCCTGGCTGTCTCTGGGGTTCCTTGGCTGTCCCCTAGGTGTCCCTGGGGGTGCCCTGGCTGTCCCCTACGTGTCCCTGGGGGTGCCCTGGGTGTCCCTGGGGTGCCCTGACTGTCCCCTACGTGTCCCTGAGGGGGCCCTGGCTGTCTCCTAGGTGTCCCTAGGGGTGCCCTGCCTGTCCCCTAAGTGTCCTAGGGGGTGCCCTGGCTGTGCCCTCGGTGTCTCTGGGGGTGCCCTGGCTGTCCCTAGGGTGCCCTGGCTGTCCCTTAGGTGTCCCTGGGTGTGCCCTGGGTGTCTCTGGGGTGCCCTAGCTGTCCCCTAGGTGTCCCTGGGGGTGTCCTGGGTGTCCCTGGGGGTGCCCAGGGTGTCCCTGGGGTTCCCTGGCTGTCCCGTAGGTGTCCCTGGGGGTGCCCTGGGTGTCCCTGGGGGTGCACAGGGTGTCCCTGGGGGTGCCCTGGCTGTCCCTGGGGGTGCACAGGGTGTCCCTGGGGTTCCCTGGCTGTCCCGTACGTGTCCCTGGGGGTGCCCTGGAGGTCCCCTAGGCGTCCCTGGGGGTGCCCTGGGTGTCCCTGGGGTGCCCTGGCTGTCCCCTAGCTGTCCCTGGGGGGGCCCTGGCTGTCTCCTAGGTGTCCCTGGGGGTGCCCTGGCTGTTCCTGTGGGTGCCCTGGCTGTCCCCTTCGTGTCCCTGGGGTGCCCTGGGTGTCCCTGGGGAGCCCTGGAGTACCCTGGCTGTCCCCTAGGTGTCCCTGGGGGTGCTCTGGCTGTACCCTAAGTGTTCTAGGGGGTACCCTGGCTGTCCCTAGGGTGCCCTGGCTGTCGCTTAGGTGTCCCTGGGTGTGCCCTGGGTGTCTCTGGGGAGTCCTGGCTGTCCCCTAGGTGTCCCTGGGGGGGCCCTGTCTGTCCTTGGGGGAGCCATGGCTGTCCCTGGGGGTGCCCTGGCTGTCCCCTAGGTGTCCCTGGGGGTGCCCTGGCTGTCCCTAGGGTGACCTTGCTGTGCCCTCGGTGTCCCTGGGGGTGCCCTGGCTGTCCCCTACGTGTCCCTGGGGGTGCCCTGGATGTCCCTGGGGTGCTTTGACTGTCCCTTAGGTGTCCCTGAGGGGGCCCTGGCTGTCTCCTAGGTGTCCCTGGGGTGCCCTGGCTGTCTCGTCAGTCTCCCTGAGGGTGCCCTGGCTGTCCCTGGGGTGCCCTGGGGGTGCCCTGGGTGTCCCTGGGGTGCCCTGGCTGTCCCCTCGGTGTCCCCGGGGGTGCCCTGCCTGTCCCCTAAGTGTCCTAGGGGGTGCCCTGGCTGTGCCCTCGGTATCTCTGGGGGTGCCCTGGCTGTCCCTAGGGTGCCCTGGCTGTCCCTTAGGTGTCCCTGGGTGTGCCCTGGGTGTCTCTGGGGTGCCCTGGCTGTCCCCTAGCTGTCCCTGGGGGGGCCCTGACTGTCCCCTAGGTGTCCGGGGGGTGCTCTGGCTGTCCCTGGGGGAGCTATGGCTGTCCCTTTAGGTGTCCCTGGGGGGGCCCTGGCTGTCCCCTAGGTGTCCCTGGGGGTGCCCTGGGTGTCCCTGGGGTGCCCTGGCTGTGCCCTCAGTGTCTCTGGGGGTGCCCTGCCTGTCCCCTAGGTATCCTTGGGGGTGCCCTGGCTGTCCCTAGGGTGCCCTGGCTGTCCCCTCGGTGTCCCTGGGGGTGGCCTGCCTGTCCCCTAGGTGTCCTTGGGGGTGCCCTGGCTTTCCCTAGGGTGCCCTGGCTGTCCCCTAGGTGTCCCTGGGGGTGCCCTGGGTTTGCCTGGGGTGCCCTGGCTGTCCTCTAGGTGTCCCTGGGGGTACCCCCGGTGTCCCTGGGGATGCCCTGGCTGTCCCCTAGGTGTCCCTGGGGGTGCCCTGGGTGTCCCTGGGGGGGCCCTGGCTGTCCCCTAGGTGTCCCTGGGGGTTGTCTGGGTGTCCCTGGGGGTGCACAGGGTGTCCCTGGGGGTGCCCTGGCTGTCCCTGGGGGTGCACAGGGTGTCCCTGGGGTTCCCTGGCTGTCCCGTACGTGTCCCTGGGGGTGCCCTGGAGGTCCCCTAGGCGTCCCTGGGGGTGCCCTGGGTGTCCCTGGGGTGCCCTGGCTGTCCCCTAGCTGTCCCTGGGGGTGCCCTGGCTGTCTCCTAGGTGTCCCTGGGGGTGCCCTGGCTGTTCCTGTGGGTGCCCTGGCTGTCCCCTTCGTGTCCCTGGGGTGCCCTGGGTGTCCCTAGGGTGCCCTGGAGTACCCTGGCTGTACCCTAGGTGTCCATGGGGGGGCTCTGGCTGTCCCCTAGGTGTCCCTGGGGGTGCTCTGGCTGTACCCTAAGTGTCCTAGGGGGTACCCTGGCTGTCCCTAGGGTGCCCTGGCTATCCCTTAGGTGTCCCTGGATGTGCCCTGGGTGTCTCTGGGGAGTCCTGGCTGTCCCCTAGGTGTCCCTGGGGGGGCCCTGGCTGTCCCTGGGGGAGCCATGGCTGTCCCTGGAAGTGCCCTGGCTGTCCCCTAGGTGTCCCTGGGGGTGCCCTGGCTGTCCCTAGGGTGCCCTTGCTGTGCCCTCGGTGTCCCTGGGGGTGCCCTGGCTGTCCCCTACGTGTCCCTGGGGGTGCCCTGGATGTCCCTGGGGTGCTTTGACTGTCCCCTAGGTGTCCCTGGGGTGCCCTGGCTGTCTCGTCAGTCTCCCTGAGGGTGCCCTGGCTGTCCCTGGGGTGCCCTGGGGGTGCCCTGGGTGTCCCTGGGGTGCCCTGGCTGTCCCCTCGGTGTCCCTGGGGGTGCCCTGCCTGTCCCCTAAGTGTCCTAGGGGGTGCCCTGGCTGTGCCCTCGGTGTCTCTGGGGGTGCCCTGGCTGTCCCTAGGGTGCCCTGGCTGTCCCTTAGGTGTCCCTGGGTGTGCCCTGGGTGTCTCTGGGGTGCCCTGGCTGTCCCCTAGCTGTCCCTGGGCGGGCCCTGACTGTCCCCTAGGTGTCCCTGGGGGTGCTCTGGCTGTCCCTGGGGGAGCTATGGCTGTCCCTTAGGTGTCCCTGGGGGGGCCCTGGCTGTCCCTGGGGGAGCCATGGCTGTCCCTGGGGGTGCCCTGCCTGTCCCCTAGGTGTCCCTGGGAGGGTCCTGGCTGTCTCTGGGGTTCCTTGGCTGTCCCCTAGGTGTCCCTGGGGGTGCCCTGGCTGTCCCCTACGTGTCCCTGGGCGTGCCCTGGGTGTCCCTGGGGGTGCCCAGGCTGTCCCCTAGGTGTCCCTGGGGGTGCCCTTGCTGTCCCTAGGGTGCCCTTTCTGTGCCCTCGGTGTCCCTGGGGGTGCCCTGGCTGTCCCCTAGGTGTCTATGGGGAGGCCCTGGCTGTCCCCTAGGTGTCCCTGGGGGTGCCCTGCCTGTCCCCTAGGTGTCCCTGGGGGTGCCCTGGATGTCCTCTAGGTGTCCCTGGGGGTGCCCTGGGTGTCCCTGGGGATGCCCTGGGTGTCCCCTAGGTGTCCCTGGGGGTGCCCTGGGTGTCCCTGAGGGGGCCCTGGCTGTGCCCTCGGTGTCCCTGCGGGTGCCCTGGCTGTGCCCTAGGTGTCCCTGGGGGTGCCCTGGCTGTCCCTAGGGTGCCCTGGCTGTGCCCTTGGTGTCCCTGGGGGTGCCCTGGCTGTCCCTAGGGTGCCCTGCCTGTCCCCTAGGTGTCCCTGGGGGTGCCCTGGCTGTCCCCTAGGTGTCCCGGGGGGGGCCCTGGCTGTCCCTAGGGTGCCCTGGCTGTGCCCTTGGTGTCCCTGGGGGTGCCTTGGCTTTCCCTAGGGTGCCCTGGCTGTCCCCTAAGTGTCCCGGGGGGTGCCCTGGTGTCCCTCGGGGTGCCCTGGCTGTCCCCTAGGTGTCCCTGGGGGTGCCCTGGCTGTCCCCTAGGTGTCCCTGGGGGGGCCCTGGCTGTCCCTGGAGTGCCCTGGCTGTCCCCTAGGTGTCCCTGGGGGGGCCCTGGGTGTCCCTGGGGGTGCACAGGGTGTCAGTGGGGTTCCCTGGCTGTCCCGTACGTGTCCCAGGGGTTCCCTGGAGGTCCCCTAGGTGTCCCTGGGGGTGCCATGAGTGTCCCTGGGCTGCCCTGGCTGTCCCCTAGGTGTCCCTGGGGGGGCCCTGGCAGTCCCCGAGGTGTCCCTGGGGGTGCCCTGGGTGTCCCTGGGGATGCACAGGGTGTCACTGAGGTTCCCTGGCTGTCCGGTACGTGTCCCTGGGGGTGCCCTGGAGGTCCCCTAGGTGTCCCTGGGGGTCCCCTTGGTGTCCCTGGGGGTGCCCAGGGTGTTCCTTTAGGCGTTCCTTGGGGTGCCCTTGCTGTCCCCTAGGTGTCCCTGGGGGTGCCCTGGCTGTCCCTGGGGTGCTCTGGATGTCTCCTTGTTGTCCCTGGGGGTGCCCTGGCTGTCCCCTTGGTATCCCTGGTGGTGCCCTGCCTGTGCCCTCGGTGTCCCTGAGGATGCCCTGGCTGTCCCTAGGGTGCCCTGGCTGACCCCTACGTGTCCCTGGGGGTGCCCAGGCTGTCCGTAGGGTGCCCTGGCTGTCCCGTAGGCGTCCCTGGGATGCCCTGGGTGTCCCTGGGGCGCCCTGGCTGTCCCCTAGGTGTCCCTGGGGGTGCCCTGGGTATCCCTGGGGTGTCCCTGGGGGTGCTCTGCGTGTCCCTGGGGTGCTCTGGCTGTCCCCTAGGTGTCCCAGGGGGTGCCCTAGGTGTCCCTGGGGGTGGCCTGACTGTCCCTGGGGTGCTTAGGGGGTGCCCTGGCTGTCCCCAAGGTGTACCTGGGGTTGCCTTCCCTGTCCCCTAGGTGTCGCTGGGGTGCCCTGGCTGTCCCCTCGGTGTCCCTGGGGGTGCCCAGGGTGTCCCTGGGAGTGCCCAGGCTGTCCCCTAGGTGTCCCTGGGGGTGCCCTGGGTGTCCTTGTGGTGCCCTGGCTGTCCCCTTGGAGTCCCTGGGGTGCCCTGGCTGTCCCCTAGGTGTCCCTGGGAGTGCCCTGGCTGTCCCTGGGGTGCCATGGCTGTCCTCTACGTGTCCCTGGGGGTGCCCTGGCTGTCCCGTCAGTGTCCCTGGGATGCCCTGCCTGTCCCCTAGGTGTCCCTTGAGGTGCCCTGCGTGTCCCTGGGGTGCCCTGGCTGTCCCCTAGGTGTCCCTGGGGGTGCCCTGGCTGTCCCGTCAGTGTCCCTGGGGTGCCCTGCCTGTCCCCTAGGTGTCCCTGGGCGTGCCCTGCCTGTCCCCTAGGTGTCGTTGGGAGTGCCCTGGGTGTACCTGGGGGTATGCCCTGCCTGTCCCCTAGGTGTCCCTGGGGGTGCCCTTGGTGTCCCTGGAGTGCCCTGCCTGTCCCCTAGGTGTCCCTGGGGGTGCCCTGGCTGTCCCCTAGGTGTCCCTGGGGGTGCCCTGGCTGTCCTTGGGGTGCTCTGGCTGTCCCCTTGGTGTCCCTGGGGGTGCCCTGGCTGTCCCCTAGCTGTCCCTGGGGGTGCCCTGGCTGTCCCTGGGGTGCCATGCCTGTCCTGTACGTGTCCCTGGGGGTGCCCTGGGCGTCCCTGGGGTGCCCTGGCTGTCGTCTATGTGTCCCTGGGGGTGCCCGGGCTGTCCCCTCGGTGTCCCTAGGGGTTCCCTGCCTGTCCCCTAGGTGTCCCTGGGGGGGCCCTGGCTGTCCCCTTGGTGTCCCTGGGGGTGCCCTGCCTGTCCCCTAGGTGTCCCTGGGGGTGCCCTGGCTGTCCCTAGGGTGCCCTGGCTGTCCCCTCGGTGTCCCTGGGGGTGCCCTGCCTGTCCCCTAAGTGTCCTAGGGGGTGCCCTGGCTGTGCCCTCGGTGTCTCTGGGGGTGCCCTGGCTGTCCCTAGGGTGCCCTGGCTGTCCTTTAGGTGTCCCTGGGTGTGCCCTGGGTGTCTCTGGGGTGCCCTGGCTGTCCCCTAGCTGTCCCTGGGGGGGCCCTGACTGTCCCCTAGGTGTCCCTGGGGGTGCTCTGGCTGTCCCTGGGGGAGCTATGGCTGTCCCTTAGGTGTCCCTGGGGGGGCCCTGGCTGTCCCTGGGGGAGCCATGGCTGTCCCAGGGGGTGCCCTGCCTGTCCCCTAGGTGTCCCTGGGGGGGTCCTGGCTGTCCCCTACGTGTCCCTGGGGGTGCCCTGGATGTCCCTGGGGTGCCCTGACTGTCCCCTAGGTGTCCCTGAGGGGGCCCTGGCTGTCTCCTAGGTGTCCCTGGGGGTACTCTGCCTGTCCCCTAAGTGTCCTAGGGGGTGCCCTGGCTGTGCCCTCGGTGTCTCTGGGGGGGCCCTGGCTGTCCCTAGGGTGCCCTGGCTGTCCCTTAGGTGTCCCTGGGTGTGCCCTGGGTGTCTCTGGGGTGCCCTGGCTGTCCCCTAGCTGTCCCTGGGAGGGCCCTGGCTGTCCCCTAGGTGTCCCTGGGGGTGCTCTGGCTGTCCCTGGGGGAGCTATGGCTGTCCCCTAGGTGTCCCTGGGGGGGCCCTGGCTGTCCCCTAGGTGTCCCTGGGGGTGCCCTGGTTGTCCCTGGGGTGCCCTGACTGTCCCCTAGGTGTCCCTGGGGGGGCCCTGGCTGTCTCTGGGGTGCCCTGGCTGTCCGCTACGTGTCCCTGAGGGTGCCCTGGCTGTCCCTGGAGTGCCCTGGCTGTCCCCGAGGTGTCCCTGGGGGTGCCCAGGCTGTCCCATAGTTGTCCCTGGGGGTGCCCTGGGTGTCCCTGGGATGCCCTGACTGTCCCCTAGGTGTCCCTGGGGGGCCCTGGCTGTCTCCTAGGTCTCCCTGGAAGTGCCCTGGCTGTCCCTGTGGGTGCCCTGGCTGTCCCCTAGGTGTCCCTGGGGTTGCCCTGCCCCTCCTCTAGGTGTCCCTCGGGGTGCCCTGGCTGTGCCCTCCGTGTCTCTGGGTGTGCCCTGGATGTCCCTAGGGTGCCCTGGCTGTCCCTTAGGTGTCCCTGGGTGTGCCCTGGGTGTCTCTGGGGTGCCCTGGCTGTCCCCTAGGTGTCCCTGGGGGTGCCCTGGCTGTCCCTGGGGGTGCACAGGGTGTCCCTTGGGTTCCCTGGCTGTCCCGTACGTGTCCCTGGGGGTGCCCTGGAGGTCCCCTTGGTGTCCCTGGGGGTGCCCTGGGTGTCCCTGGGGTGCCTTGGCTGTCCCCTAGGTGTCCCTGGGGGGGCCCTGGCTGTCTCCTAGGTGTCCCTGGGGGTGCCCTGGGCGTCCCTGGGGCGCCCTGGGGTGCCCTGGCTGTCCCCTAGGTGTCCCTGGGGTGCCCTGGGTGTCCCTGGGGTGCCCTGGAGTGCCTTGGCTGTCCCCTAGTGTCCCTGGAGGTGGCCTGCCTGTCCCCTACGTGTCCCTGGGGGTGCCCTCGCTGTCCCTGGGGTGCCCTTGCTGTCCCCTAGGCGGCCCTGGGGGTGCCCTGGGTGTCCCCTCGGTGTCTTTGGGGGTGCCCTGCCTGTCCCCTAGGTGTCGTTTGGGGTGCCCTGGGTGTCCCTGGGGGTGCCCTGGCTGTCCCCTAGGTGTCCCTGGGGGTGCCCTGGCTGTCCCTTAAGTGTCCTAGGGGGTACCCTGGCTGTCCCTAGGGTGCCCTGGCTGTCCCTTATGTGCCCCTGGGTGTGCCCTGGGTGTCTCTGGGGAGCCCTGGCTGTCCCCTAGGTGTCCCTGGGGGGGCCCAGGCTGTCCCTGGGGGAGCCATGGCTGTCCCTGGGAGTGCCCTGCCTGTCCCCTTGGTGTCCCTGGGGGGGTCCTGGCTGTCTCTGGGGTTCCTTGGCTGTCCCCTAGGTGTCCCTGGGGGTGCCCTGGCTGTCCCCTACGTGTCCCTGGGGGTGCCCTGGGTGTCCCTGGGGTGCCCTGACTGTCCCCTAGGTGTCCCTGAGGGGGCCCTGGCTGTCTCCTAGGTGTCCCTGGGGGTGCCCTGCCTGTCCCCTAAGTGTCCTAGGGGGTGCCCTGGCTGTGCCCTCGGTGTCTCTGGGGGTGCCCTGGCTGTCCCTAGGGTGCCCTGGCTGTCCCTTAGGTGTCCCTGGGTGTGCCCTGGGTGTCTCTGGGGTGCCCTGGCTGTCCCCTAGGTGTCCCTGGGGGTGTCCTGCGTGTCCCTGGGGGTGCCCAGGGTGTCCCTGGGGTTTCCTGGCTGTGCCGTAGGTGTCCCTGGGGGTGCCCTGGGTGTCCCTGGGGGTGCACAGGGTGACCCTGGGGGTGCCCTGGCTGTCCCTGGGGGTGCACAGGGTGTCCCTGGGGTTCCCTGGCTGTCCCGTACGTGTCCCTGGGGGTGCCCTGGAGGTCCCCTAGGCGTCCCTGGGGGTGCCCTGGGTGTCCCTGGGGTGCCCTGGCTGTCCCCTAGCTGTCCCTGGGGGGGCCCTGGCTGTCTCCTAGGTGTCCCTGGGGGTGCCCTGGCTGTTCCTGTGGGTGCCCTGGCTGTCCCCTTCGTGTCCCTGGGGTGCCCTGGAGTACCCTGGCTGTCCCCTAGGTGTCCATGGGGGGGCTCTGGCTGTCCCCTAGGTGTCCCTGGGGGTGCTCTGGCTGTACCCTAAGTGTCCTGGGGGGTACCCTGGCTGTCCCTAGGGTGCCCTGGCTGTCCCTTAGGTGTCCCTGGGTGTGCCCTGGGTGTCTCTGGGGAGTCCTGGCTGTCCCCTAGGTGTCCCTGGGGGGGCCCTGTCTGTCCCTGGGGGAGCCATGGCTGTCCCTAGGGTGACCTTGCTGTGCCCTCGGTGTCCCTGGGGGTGCCCTGGCTGTCCCTAGGGTGCCCTTGCTGTGCCCTCGGTGTCCCTGGGGGTGCCCTGGCTGTCCCCTACGTGTCCCTGGGGGTGCCCTGGATGTCCCTGGGGTACTTTGACTGTCCCTTAGGTGTCCCTGGGGGGGCCCTGGCTGTCTCCTAGGTGTCCCTGGGGTGCCCTGGCTGTCTCGTCAGTCTCCCTGAGGGTGCCCTGGCTGTCCCTGGGGTGCCCTGGGGGTGCCCTGGGTGTCCCCTAAGTGTCCTAGGGGGTGCCCTGGCTGTGCCCTCGGTGTCTCTGGGGGTGCCCTGGCTGTCCCTAGGGTGCCCTGGCTGTCCCTTAGGTGTCCCTGGGTGTGCCCTGGGTGTCTCTGGGGTGCCCTGGCTGTCCCCTAGCTGTCCCTGGGGGGCCCTGACTGTCCCCTAGGTGTCCCTGGGGGTGCTCTGGCTGTCCCTGGGGGAGCTATGGCTGTCCCTTAGGTGTCCCTGGGGGGGCCCTGGCTGTCCCCTAGGTGTCCCTGGGGGTGCCCTGGGTGTCCCTGGGGTGCCCTGGCTGTGCCCTCGGTGTCTCTGGGGGTGCCCTGGCTGTCCCTAGGGTTCCCTGGCTGTCCCTTAGGTGTCCCTGGGGGTGTCCTGGGTGTCCCTGGGGGTGCCCAGGGTGTCCCTGGGGTTCCCTGCTGTCCCGTAGGTGTCCCTGGGGGTGCCCTGGGTGTCCCTGGGAGTGCACAGAGTGTCCCTGGGGGTGCCCTGGCTGTCCCTGGGGGTGCACAGGGTGTCCCTGGGGTTCCCTGGCTGTCCCGTACGTGTCCCTGGGGGTGCCCTGGAGGTCCCCTAGGCGTTCCTGGGGGTGCCCTGGTTGTCCCTGGGGTGCCCTGACTGTACCCTAGGTGTCCCTGGGGGGGCCCTGGCTGTCTCTGGGGTGCCCTGGCTGTCCCCTACGTGTCCCTGAGGTGCCCTGGCTCTCCCTGGAGGGCGCTGGCTGTCCCCTAGGTGTCCCTGGGGGTGCCCAGGCTGTCCCATAGGTGTCCCTGGGGGTGCCCTGGGTGTCCCTGGGGTGCCCTGACTGTCCCCTAGGTGTCCCTGGGGGGGCCCTGGCTGTCTCCTAGGTCTCCCTGGAAGTGCCCTGGCTGTCCCTGTGGGTGCCCTGCCTGTCCCCTAAGTGTCCTAGGGGGTGCCCTGGCTGTGCCCTCCGTGTCTCTGGGTGTGCCCTGGCTGTCCCTTAGGTGTCCCTGGGTGTGCCCTGGGTGTCTCTGGGGTGCCCTGGCTGTCCCCTTGGTGTCCCTGGGTGTGCCCTGGCTGTCCCTGGGGGTGCACAGGGTGTCCCTTGGGTTACCTGGCTGTCCCGTACGTGTCCCTGGGGGTGCCCTGGAGGTCCCCTTGGTGTCCCTGGGGGTGCCCTGGTGTCCCTGGGGTGCCCTGGCTGTCCCCTAGCTGTCCCTGGGGGGGCCCTGGCTGTCCCCTAGGTGTCCCTGGGGGTGCTCTGGCTGTCCCTGCGGGAGCTATGGCTGTCCCTTAGGTGTCCCTGGGGGGGCCCTGGCTGTCCCCTAGGTGTCCCTGGGGGTGCCCTGGGTGTCCCTGGGGTGCCCTGGCTGTGCCCTCAGTGTCTCTGGGGGTGCCCTGCCTGTCCCCTAGGTATCCTTGGGGGTGCCCTGGCTGTCCCTAGGGTGCCCTGGCTGTCCCCTCGGTGTCCCTGGGGGTGGCCTGCCTGTCCCCTAGGTGTCCTTGGGGGTGCCCTGGCTGTCCCTAGGGTGCCCTGGCTGTCCCCTAGGTGTCCCTGGGGGTGCACTGGGTTTGCCTGGGGTGCCCTGGCTGTCCTCTAGGTGTCCCTGGGGGTGCCCTGCCTGTCCCCTAGGTGTCCCTGGGGGTGCCCTGGGTGTTCTTGGGGGTGCACAGCGTGTCCCTGGGGTTCCCTGGCTGTCCCCTAGGTGTCCCTGGGGGTGCCCTGGCTGTCCCCTACGTGTCCCTGGGGGTGCCCTGGGTGTCCCTGGGGTGCCCTGGCTGTGCCCTCAGTGTCTCTGGGGGTGCCCTGGCTGTCCCCTAGGTATCCTTTGCGGTGCCCTGGCTGTCCCTAGGGTGCCCTGGCTGTCCCCTCGGTGTCCCTGGGGGTGGCCTGCCTGTCCCCTAGGTGTCCTTGGGGGTGCCCTGGGTGTCCCTGGGGGGGCCCTGGCTGTCCCCTAGGTGTCCCTGGGGGTGCCCTGGCTGTGCCCTCGGTGTCCCGGAGGGTGCTCTGGCTGTCCCTAGGGTGCCCTGCCTGCGCCCTAGGTGTCCCTGGGTGTGCCCTGGCGGTCCCCTAGGTGTCCCTGGGGGTGCCCTGGGTGTCCCTGGGGGGCCCTGGCTTTCCCCTAGGTGTCCCTGCCTCGCTCGTATCCTCGACTCCGCCTCCGGCGCCATGGTGACTCCCCTCCCAGTCTGGACCAGTGTGGCCTCACCCCCTCCCCTGGGGCCATCCGACCCATCCCAGTATAGACCAGTAAGGCACCGAGTGGCCACCATGGACCCCCACACGCCTGCCAGTTCATCCCAGTTCATCCCAGTCCACTCTTCGTCCATCCCAGGTTTCTCTGGTCACCCTCCCAGTGCTCTCAGTCCATCCCAGTCCCGCAGGTGTTGGTGCTTGGGGCTTGATGAGCTGGTGCCTGTCCGCAACGTGGAGCGGCTCAAACGGGACCTCAGGGTGAGGGGGGCGCGGATTTGGGGGGATCCTGGGGGTCCTGAGTTGTCGTGGAGGGGGTTTTTGGGTTGTGGGGGGTCTGGGGGGAGTCCTGAAGGCTGCTTTGGGTGCTTTGGGGGGTATTCGGGAGGTTTGGGCGGCCCATTTGAGGCATCAAAAACCTGAGGAGGGTTTTGATAGCTCCTGGAGGTGGAGGGGGCCGTGGGGGTGAGCTGGCTGTCCCAGGGGCTTCCTGGCTGTC
>NW_027095323.1:0-24174 GCF_029207755.1 Chamaea fasciata | reverse complement strand
ACGGAACAGGATTCTTCCAGATGGAAGCTGCACACGCTGGGAAGACTAGCTACCTTGGAGGGCCAAAGGCCCACATTCTGTCACTCATGCACACTGGGCAGTGACCTTACTTACCACTGGAAACCATCCCCATCCGTTGTGCCCAACTCCCTCTGCCGGCAACCTGGCCTCGGCCACCTACAATCCCTAACGAAGCTCATCATCCCGATGCATGCTGGCCACAAGCTGGAAGACTAGCTTCCTGGAGGGGCCAAAGGCCTCTTACCACTGACATCAGGCACCAGGGCAGCTGACTTGTCTTATCCCTGAAAAAGGACATCTTTGTGCCCAACTCCCTCTGCCGGACCACCTGGCCTTGGCACCTACAATCCCGAACGGAACCGGAGTTCTTCCAGATGCAAGCTGCCACAAGCTGGAAACGCGGCTTCACTTGGAGGGCCCAAAGGCCTCCTACAAACTGACGATCAGGCACCTGGGCAGCTGACTTTACTTACCCCTGGAAACAGGCCATCCTTTTGTGCCCGAACTCCCTCTGCCGGCACCCTGGCCTCGGCCACCTACAATCCCGAACGGAACAGGATTTCTTCCAGATGCAAGCTGCCACAAGCTGGAAGACTGGTTTCCCATGGAGGAACAAAGGCCTCCTACAAACTGGCATCAGGCACCTGGGCAGCTGACTTTACTTACCCCTGGAAACAGCCCATCCTTTGTGTCCAACTCCCTCAACCGGGCACCCAGCTCCGGCCCCCTACAATCCCGAACTGAACACGATTTCCTCCTGATGCAAGCTGCCACAAGCAGGAAGCCTGGCTTCCCATGGAGGGCCAAAGGCCTCCTAAAAACTGACATCAGGCACCTGGGCAGATGACTTTACTACCCCTGGAAACAAGACATCCTTTGTGCCCAACTCCCTCTGCCGGGCAGATGGCCTCGGCCACCTACAATCCCGAACGAACCGGAGTTCTTCCAGATGCAAGCTGCCACAAGCTGGAAACGTGGCTTCACTTGGGGGGCCAAAGGCCTCCTACAAACTGACATCGAGGCACCTGGCTGCTGACTTTACTTACCCCTGGAAACAGCCCATCCTTTGTGCCCAACTCCCTCTGCCGGGCACCTGGCCTCGGCCACCTACAATCCCGAACGGAACAGGATTTCTTCCAGATGGAAGCTGCCACAAGCTGGAAGACTAGCTTCTTGTGGAGGGCGAAAGGCCTCCTACAAACTGACATCAGGCACCTGGGCTGCTGACTTTACTTACCCCTGGAAACAGGCCATCCTTTGTGCCCAACTCCCCTCTGCTGGGCACCAGGCCTCGGCCACCCTACAATCCTGAACGGAACAGGATTTCTTCCAGATGCAAGCTGCCACAAACTGGAAGCATGTCATCCCTTGGAAGGCCAAAGGCCTCCTACAAACTGACATCAGGCACCTGGGCAGCTGACCTTACTTACCCCTGGAAACCAGCCATCATATGTGCCCAACTCCCTCTGCCGGGCACCTGGCCTCGGCCACCTACAATCCCGAACGGAACAGGATTTCTTCCAGATGCAAGCTGCCACAAGCAGTAAACCTGGCTTCCCATGGAGGGCCAAAGGCCTCCTACAAACTGACATCAGGCACCTGGGCTGCTGACTTTACTTACCCCTGGAAACAGGCCATCCTTTGTGCCTAACTCCCTCAGCTGGGCACCCAGCTCCGGCCACCTACAATCCCGAACGAAACAGGATTTCTTCCCGATGCAAACTGCCTTGAACAGGAAGACAAGCTTCCCATGGAGGGCCAAAGGCCTCCTAAAAACTGACATCAGGCACCTGGGCAGCTGACTTTACTTACCCCTGGAAACAGGCCATCCTTTGTGCCCAACTCCCTCTGCCGGGCCCACAGCTTTGGCCACCTACAATCCCGAACGGAACAGGAGTTCTTCCAGATGCAAGCTGCCACAAGCTGGAAATGTGGCTTCACTTGGAGGGCCAAAGGCCTCCTACAAACTGACATCAGGCACCTGGGCAGCTGACTTTACTTTCCTAAAGAAACAGGCCATCATTTGTGCCCAACTCCCTCTGCCGGGCACCTGGCCTCGGCCACCTACAATCCCGAACGGAACAGGATTTCTTCCAGATGCAAGCTGCCACAAGCAGGAAACCTGGCTTCTCTTGGTGGGTCAAAGGCCACCTACAAACTGACATCAGGCACCTGGGCAGCTGACTTTACTTACCCCTGGAAACAGGCCATCCTTTGTGCCCAACTCCTTCTGCCGGGCACCAGGCCTCGGCCACCTGCAATCCCGAACAGATCAGTATTACTTCCCGATGCAAGCTGCCACAAGCTGGAAGCCTGGCTTTCCATGGAGGACCAATAGCCACCTGCAAACTGACATCAGGCACCTGGGCAGCTGACTTTACTTACCCCTGGAAACAGCCCATCCTTTGTGTCCAACTCCCTCATCCGGGCACCCAGCTCCGGCCCCCTACAATCCCGAACGGAACACGATTTCCTCCTGATGCAAGCTGCCACAAGCAGGAAGCCTGGCTTCCCATGGAGGGCCAAAGGCCTCCTAAAAACTGACATCAGGCACCTGGGCAGATGACTTTACTTACCCCTGGAAACAAGACATCCTTTGTGCCCAACTCCCTCTGCCGGGCAGATGGCCTCGGCCACCTACAATCCCGAACGGAACCGGAGTTCTTCCAGATGCAAGCTGCCACAAGCTGGAAACGTGGCTTCACTTGGGGGGCCAAAGGCCTCCTACAAACTGACATCAGTCACCTGGGCATCTGACTTTACTTACCCCTGGAAACAGCCCATCCTTTGTGCCCAACTCCCTCTGCCGGGCACCTGGCCTCGGCCACCTACAATCCCGAACGGAACAGGATTTCTTCCAGATGCAAGCTGCCTTTAACAGGAAGACTAGCTTCCCTTGGAGGGCCAAAGGCCTCCTATAAACTGACATCAGACATTTGGGCAGCTGACTTAACTTACCCCTGGAAACAGCCCATCCTTTTTGCCCAACTCCCTCTGCCAAGCACCAGGCCTTGGCCACCTACAATCCCGAACGGAACAGGATTTCTTCCAGATGCAAGCTGCCACAAACTGGAAGACAAGCTTCCCTTGGAGGGCCAAAGGCCTCCTACAAACTGACATCAGGCACCTGGGCAGCTGACTTTACTTACCCCTGGAAACAGCCCATTCTTTGTGCCCAACTCCCTCTGCCGGGCACCAGGCCTCGCCCACCTACAATCCCGAACGGAACAGGATTTCTTCCAGATGCAAGCTGCCACAAACTGGAAGACAAGCTTCCCTTGGAGGGCCAAAGGCCTCCTACAAACTGACATCAGGCACCTGGGCAGGTGACTTTACTTACCCCTGGAAACAGCCCATCCTTTGTGCCCAACTCCCTCTGCCGGGCACCAGGCCTCGGCCACCTACAATCCTGAACGGAACAGGATTTCCTCCAGATGCAAGCTGCCACAAGCAGGAAGCCTGGCTTCCCATGGAGGGCCAAAGGCCTCCTACAAACTGACATCAGGCACCTGGGCAGCTGACTTTACTTACCCCTGGAAACAGCCCATCCTTTGTGCCTAACTCCCTCAGCTGGGCACCCAGCTCCGGCCACCTACAATCCCGAACGAAACAGGATTTCTTCCCGATGCAAACTGCCTTGAACAGGAAGACAAGCTTCCCATGGAGGGCCAAAGGCCTCCTAAAAACTGACATCAGGCACCTGGGCAGCTGACTTTACTTACCCCTGGAAACAGGACATCCTTTGTGCCCAACTCCCTCTGCCGGGCCCACAGCTTTGGCCACCTACAATCCCGAACGGAACAGGAGTTCTTGCAGATGCAAGCTGCCACAAGCTGGAAATGTGGCTTCACTTGGAGGGCCAAAGGCCTCCTACAAACTGACATCAGGCACCTGGGCAGCTGACTTTACTTTCCTAAAGAAACAGGCCATCATTTGTGCCCAACTCCCTCTGCCGGGCACCTGGCCTCGGCCACCTACAATCCCGAACGGAACAGGATTTCTTCCAGATGCAAGCTGCCACAAACTGGAAGCCTGTCTTCCCTTGGAGGGCCAAATGCCTCCTACAAACTGACATCAGGCACCTGGGCAGCTGACTTTACTTACCCCTAGAAACAGGCCATCCTTTGTGCCCAACTCCCTCTGCTGGGCACCAGGCCTCGGCCACCTACAATCCCGAACGTAACAGGATTTCTTCCAGATGCAAGCTGCCACAAGCAGGAAACCTGGCTTCTCTTGGTGGGTCAAAGGCCACCTACAAACTGACATCAGGCACCTGGGCAGCTGACTTTACTTACCCCTGGAAACAGGCCATCCTTTGTGCCCAACTCCCTCTGCCGGGCACCAGGCCTCGGCCACCTGCAATCCCGAACAGATCAGTATTACATCCCGATGCAAGCTGCCACAAGCTGGAAGCCTGGCTTTCCATGGAGGACCAATAGCCACCTGCAAACTGACATCAGGCACCTGGGCAGCTGACTTTACTTACCCCTGGAAAAAGCCCATCCTTTGTGTCCAACTCCCTCATCCGGGCACCCAGCTCCGGCCCCCTACAATCCCGAACGGAACACGATTTCCTCCTGATGCAAGCTGCCACAAGCAGGAAGCCTGGCTTCCCATGGAGGGCCAAAGGCCTCCTAAAAACTGACATCAGGCACCTGGGCAGATGACTTTACTTACCCCTGGAAACAAGACATCCTTTGTGCCCAACTCCCTCTGCCGGGCAGATGGCCTCGGCCACCTACAATCCCGAACGGAACCGGAGTTCTTCCAGATGCAAGCTGCCACAAGCTGGAAACGCGGCTTCACTTGGGGGGCCAAAGGCCTCCTACAAACTGACATCAGGCACCTGGGCATCTGAGTTTACTTACCCCTGGAAACAGCCCATCATTTGTGCCCAACTCCCTCTGCTGGGCACCTGGCCTCGCCCACCTACAATCCCGAACGGAACAGGATTTCTTCCAGATGGAAGCTGCCACAAGCTGGAAGACTAGCTTCCCTTGGAGGGCCAAAGGCCTCCTACAAACTGACATCAGGCACCTGGGCTGCTGACCTTACTTACCCCTGGAAACCAGCCATCATATGTGCCCAACTCCCTCTGCCGGGCACCTGGCCTCGGCCACCTACAATCCCGAACGGAACAGGATTTCTTCCAGATGCAAGCTGCCACAAGCAGTAAACCTGGCTTCCCATGGAGGGCCAAAGGCCTCCTACAAACTGACATCAGGCACCTGGGCAGCTGACTTTACTTACCCCTGGAAACAGCCCATCCTTTGTGCCCAACTCCCTCTGCCGGGCACCTGGCCTCGGCCACCTACAATCCCGAACGGAACAGGATTTCTTCCAGATGCAAGCTGCCTTTAACAGGAAGACTAGCTTCCCTTGGAGGGCCAAAGGCCTCCTATAAACTGACATCAGACATTTGGGCAGCTGACTTAACTTACCCCTGGAAACAGCCCATCCTTTGTGCCCAACTCCCTCTGCCAAGCACCAGGCCTCGCCCACCTACAATCCCGAACGGAACAGGATTTCTTCCAGATGCAAGCTGCCACAAACTGGAAGACAAGCTTCCCTTGGAGGGCCAAAGGCCTCCTACAAACTGACATCAGGCACCTGGGCAGCTGACTTTACTTACCCCTGGAAACAGCCCATCCTTTGTGCCCAACTCCCTCTGCCGGGCACCAGGCCTTGCCCACCTACAATCCCGAACGGAACAGGATTTCTTCCAGATGAAAGCTGCCACAAACTGGAAGACAAGCTTCCCTTGGAGGGCCAAAGGCCTCCTACAAACTGACATCAGGCACCTGGGCAGCTGACTTTACTTACCCCTGGAAACAGCCCATCCTTTGTGCCCAACTCCCTCTGCCGGGCACCAGGCCTCGGCCACCTACAATCCTGAACGGAACAGGATTTCTTCCAGATGCAAGCTGCCACAAGCAGGAAGCCTGGCTTCCCATGGAGGGCCAAAGGCCTCCTACAAACTGACATCAGGCACCTGGGCAGCTGACTTTACTTACCCCTGGAAACAGGCCATCCTTTGTGCCTAACTCCCTCAGCTGGGAACCCAGCTCCGGCCACCTACAATCCCGAACGAAACAGGATTACTTCCCGATGCAAACTGCCTTGAACAGGAAGACAAGCTTCCCATGGAGGGCCAAAGGCCTCCTACAAACTGACATCAGGCACCTGGGCAGCTGACTTTACTTACCCCTGGAAACAGGCCATCCTTTGTGCCCAACTTCCTCTGCCGGGCACCCTGCTCCGGCAACCTACAATCCCGAACGTAACAGGATTTCTTCCAGATGCAAGCAGCCACAAGCAGGAAACCTGGCTTATCTTGGTGGGTCAAAGGCCTCCTACAAACTGACATCAGGCAGCTGGGCAGCTGACTTTACTTACCCCTGGAAACAGGCCATCCTTTGTGCCCAACTCCCTCTGCCGGGCACCTGGCCTCGGCCACCTACAATCCCGAACGGAACCGGAGTTCTTCCAGATGCAAGCTGCCACAAGCTGAAACGTGGCTTCTCTTGGAGGGCCATTGGCCTCCTACAAACTGACATTAGGCACCTGGGCAGCTGACTTTACTTACCCCTGGAAACAGGCCATCCAGTGTGCCCAACTCCCTCTGCCGGGCACCTGGCCTCGGCCACCTACAATCCCGAACGGAACAGGATTTCTTCCCGATGCAAGCTGCCACAAGCTGGAAGACTGGTTTCCCTTGGAAAACCAAAGGCCTCCTACAAACTGACATCAGGCACCTGGGCAGCTGACTTTACTTACTCCTGGAAACAGCCCATCCTTTGTGCCCAACTCCATCTGCCGGGCACCAGGCCTCGGCCACCTACAATCCTGAACGGAACAGGATTTCTTCCAGATGCAAGCTGCCACAAGCAGGAAGCCTGGCTTCCCATGGAGGGCCAAAGGCCTCCTACAAACTGACATCAGGCACCTGGGCAGCTGACTTTACTTACCCCTGGAAACAGCCCATCCTTTGTGCCTAACTCCCTCAGCTGGGCACCCAGCTCCGGCCACCTACAATCCCGAACGGAACAGGATTTCTTCCCGATGCAAACTGCCTTGAACAGGAAGACAAGCTTCCCTTGGAGGGCCAAAGGCCTCCTACAAACTGACATCAGGCACCTGGGCAGCTGACTTTACTTACCCCTGGAAACAGGCCATCATTTGTGCCCAATTCCCTCAGCCGGGCCCACAGCTTTGGCCACCTACAATCCTGAAGGGAACAGGAGTTCTTCCAGATGCAAGCTGCCACAAGCTGGAAATGTGACTTCACTTGGAGGGCCAAAGGCCTCCTACAAACTGACATCAGGCACCGGGTCAGCTGACTTTACTTTCCTAAAGAAACAGGCCATCATTTGTGCCCAACTCCCTCTGCCGGGCACCTGGCCTCGGCCACCTACAATCCCGAACGGAACAGGATTTCTTCCAGATGCAAGCTGCCACAGACTGGAAGACAGGCTTCCCTTGGAGGGCCAAAGGCCTCCTACAAACTGACATCAGGCACCTGGGCAGCTGACTTTACTTACCCCTGGAAACAGGCCATCCTTTGTGCCCAACTCCCTCTGCCGGGCACCAGGCCTCGGCCACCTGCAATCCCGAACAGATCAGTATTACTTCCCGATGCAAGCTGCCACAAGCTGGAAGCCGGGCTTTCCATGGAGGACCAATAGCCACCTGCAAACTGACATCAGGCACCTGGGCAGCTGACTTTACTTACCCCTGGAAACAGCCCATCCTTTGTGTCCAACTCCCTCATCCGGGCACCCAGCTCCGGCCCCCTACAATCCCGAACGGAACACGATTTCTTCCAGATGGAAGCTGCCACAAGCAGGAAGCCTGGCTTCCCATGGAGGGCCAAAAGCCTCCTAAAAACTGACATCAGGCACCTGGGCAGATGACTTTACTTACCCCTGGAAACAAGACATCCTTTGTGCCCAACTCCCTCTGCCGGGCAGATGGCCTCGGCCACCTACAATCCCGAACGGAACCGGAGTTCTTCCAGATGCAAGCTGCCACAAGCTGGAAACGTGGCTTCACTTGGGGGGCCAAAGGCCTCCTAAAAACTGACATCAGGCACCTGGGCAGCTGACTTTACTTACCCCTGGAAACAGCCCATCCTTTGTGCCAAACTCCCTCTGCCGGGCACCGGGCTTTGCCCACCTACAATCCCGAACGGAACAGGATTTCTTCCAGATGCAAGCTGCCACAAGCTTGAAGACTAGCTTCCCTTGGAGGGCCAAAGGCCTCCTACAAACTGACATCAGGCACCTGGGCTGCTGACTTTACTTACCCCTGGAAACAGCCCATCCTTTGTGCCCAACTCCCTCTGCCGGGCACCTGGCCTCGGCCACCTACAATCCCGAACGGAATAGGATTTCTTCCAGATGCAAGCTGCCTTTAACAGGAAGACTAGCTTCCCTTGGAGGGCCAAAGGCCTCCTACAAACTGACATCAGACATTTGGGCAGCTGACTTAACTTACCCCTGGAAACAGCCCATCCTTTGTGCCCAACTCCCTCTGCCAAGCACCAGGCCTCGCCCACCTACAATCCCGAACGGAACAGGATTTCTTCCAGATGCAAGCTGCCACAAACTGGAAGACAAGCTTCCCTTGGAGGGCCAAAGGCCTCCTACAAACTGACATCAGGCACCTTGGCAGCTGACTTTACTTACTTCTGGAAACAGCCCATCCGTTGTGCCCAACTCCCTCATCCGGGCACCTGGCCTCGCCCACCTACAATCCCGAACGGAACAGGATTTCTTCCAGATGCAAGCTGCCACAAACTGGAAGACAAGCTTCCCTTGGAGGGCCAAAGGCCTCCTACAAACTGACATCAGGCACCTGGGCAGCTGACTTTACTTACCCCTGGAAACAGCCCATCCTTTGTGCCCAACTCCCTCTGCCGGGCACCAGGCCTCGGCCACCTACAATCCTGAACGGAACAGGATTTCTTCCAGATGCAAGCTGCCACAAGCAGGAAGCCTGGCTTCCCATGGAGGGCCAAAGGCCTCCTACAAACTGACATCAGGCACCTGGGCAGCTGACTTTACTTACCCCTGGAAACAGGCCATCCTTTGTGCCTAACTCCCTCAGCTGGGAACCCAGCTCCGGCCACCTACAATCCCGAACGAAACAGGATTACTTCCCGATGCAAACTGCCTTGAACAGGAAGACAAGCTTCCCATGGAGGGCCAAAGGCCTCCTACAAACTGACATCAGGCACCTGGGCAGCTGACTTTACTTACCCCTGGAAACAGCCCATCCTTTGTGCCCAACTTCCTCTGCCGGGCACCCTGCTCCGGCAACCTACAATCCCGAACGTAACAGGATTTCTTCCAGATGCAAGCAGCCACAAGCAGGAAACCTGGCTTATCTTGGTGGGTCAAAGGCCTCCTACAAACTGACATCAGGCAGCTGGGCAGCTGACTTTACTTACCCCTGGAAACAGGCCATCCTTTGTGCCCAACTCCCTCTGCCGGGCACCTGGCCTCGGCCACCTACAATCCCGAACGGAACCGGAGTTCTTCCAGATGCAAGCTGCCACAAGCTGAAACGTGGCTTCTCTTGGAGGGCCATTGGCCTCCTACAAACTGACATTAGGCACCTGGGCAGCTGACTTTACTTACCCCTGGAAACAGGCCATCCAGTGTGCCCAACTCCCTCTGCCGGGCACCTGGCCTCGGCCACCTACAATCCCGAACGGAACAGGATTTCTTCCCGATGCAAGCTGCCACAAGCTGGAAGACTGGTTTCCCTTGGAAAACCAAAGGCCTCCTACAAACTGACATCAGGCACCTGGGCAGCTGACTTTACTTACTCCTGGAAACAGCCCATCCTTTGTGCCCAACTCCATCTGCCGGGCACCAGGCCTCGGCCACCTACAATCCTGAACGGAACAGGATTTCTTCCAGATGCAAGCTGCCACAAGCAGGAAGCCTGGCTTCCCATGGAGGGCCAAAGGCCTCCTACAAACTGACATCAGGCACCTGGGCAGCTGACTTTACTTACCCCTGGAAACAGCCCATCCTTTGTGCCTAACTCCCTCAGCTGGGCACCCAGCTCCGGCCACCTACAATCCCGAACGGAACAGGATTTCTTCCCAATGCAAACTGCCTTGAACAGGAAGACAAGCTTCCCTTGGAGGGCCAAAGGCCTCCTACAAACTGACATCAGGCACCTGGGCAGCTGACTTTACTTACCCCTGGAAACAGGCCATCATTTGTGCCCAATTCCCTCAGCCGGGCCCACAGCTTTGGCCACCTACAATCCTGAACGGAACAGGAGTTCTTCCAGATGCAAGCTGCCACAAGCTGGAAATGTGACTTCACTTGGAGGGCCAAAGGCCTCCTACAAACTGACATCAGGCACCGGGTCAGCTGACTTTACTTTCCTAAAGAAACAGGCCATCATTTGTGCCCAACTCCCTCTGCCGGGCACCTGGCATCGGCCACCTACAATCCCGAACGGAACAGGATTTCTTCCAGATGCAAGCTGCCACAGACTGGAAGACAGGCTTCCCTTGGAGGGCCAAAGGCCTCCTACAAACTGACATCAGGCACCTGGGCAGCTGACTTTACTTACCCCTGGAAACAGGCCATCCTTTGTGCCCAACTCCCTCTGCCGGGCACCAGGCCTCGGCCACCTGCAATCCCGAACAGATCAGTATTACTTCCCGATGCAAGCTGCCACAAGCTGGAAGCCGGGCTTTCCATGGAGGACCAATAGCCACCTGCAAACTGACATCAGGCACCTGGGCAGCTGACTTTACTTACCCCTGGAAACAGCCCATCCTTTGTGTCCAACTCCCTCATCCGGGCACCCAGCTCCGGCCCCCTACAATCCCGAACGGAACACGATTTCTTCCAGATGCAAGCTGCCACAAGCAGGAAGCCTGGCTTCCCATGGAGGGCCAAAGGCCTCCTAAAAACTGACATCAGGCACCTGGGCAGATGACTTTACTTACCCCTGGAAACAAGACATCCTTTGTGCCCAACTCCCTCTGCCGGGCAGATGGCCTCGGCCACCTACAATCCCGAACGGAACCGGAGTTCTTCCAGATGCAAGCTGCCACAAGCTGGAAACGTGGCTTCACTTGGGGGGCCAAAGGCCTCCTAAAAACTGACATCAGGCACCTGGGCAGCTGACTTTACTTACCCCTGGAAACAGCCCATCCTTTGTGCCAAACTCCCTCTGCCGGGCACCGGGCTTTGCCCACCTACAATCCCGAACGGAACAGGATTTCTTCCAGATGCAAGCTGCCACAAGCTTGAAGACTAGCTTCCCTTGGAGGGCCAAAGGCCTCCTACAAACTGACATCAGGCACCTGGGCTGCTGACTTTACTTACCCCTGGAAACAGCCCATCCTTTGTGCCCAACTCCCTCTGCCGGGCACCTGGCCTCGGCCACCTACAATCCCGAACGGAATAGGATTTCTTCCAGATGCAAGCTGCCTTTAACAGGAAGACTAGCTTCCCTTGGAGGGCCAAAGGCCTCCTACAAACTGACATCAGACATTTGGGCAGCTGACTTAACTTACCCCTGGAAACAGCCCATCCTTTGTGCCCAACTCCCTCTGCCAAGCACCAGGCCTCGCCCACCTACAATCCCGAACGGAACAGGATTTCTTCCAGATGCAAGCTGCCACAAACTGGAAGACAAGCTTCCCTTGGAGGGCCAAAGGCCTCCTACAAACTGACATCAGGCACCTTGGCAGCTGACTTTACTTACTTCTGGAAACAGCCCATTCTTTGTGCCCAACTCCCTCATCCGGGCACCTGGCCTCGCCCACCTACAATCCCGAACGGAACAGGATTTCTTCCAGATGCAAGCTGCCACAAACTGGAAGACAAGCTTCCCTTGGAGGGCCAAAGGCCTCCTACAAACTGACATCAGGCACCTGGGCAGCTGACTTTACTTACCCCTGGAAACAGCCCATCCTTTGTGCCCAACTCCCTCTGCCGGGCACCAGGCCTCGGCCACCTACAATCCTGAACGGAACAGGATTTCTTCCAGATGCAAGCTGCCACAAGCAGGAAGCCTGGCTTCCCTTGGAGGGCCAAAGGCCTCCTACAAACTGACATCAGGCACGTGGGCAGCTGACTTTACTTACCCCTCTAAACAGGACATCTTTGTGCCCAACTCCCTCTGCCGGGCACCTGGCCTCGGCCACCTACAATCCCGAACGAAACAGCATTTCTTCCAGATGCATGCTGCCACAAGCTGGAAGACTAGCTTCCCTTGGAGGGCCAAAGGCCTCCTACAAACTGACATCAGGCACCTGGGCAGCTGACTTTACTTATCCCTGGAAAAAGGACATCCTTTGTGCCCAACTCCCTCTGCCGGGACCTTGGCCTCGGCCACCTACAATCCCGAACGGAACCGGAGTTCTTCCAGATGCAAGCTGCCACAAGCTGGAAACGCGGCTTCACTTGGAGGGCCAAAGGCCTCCTACAAACTGACATCAGGCACCTGGGCAGCTGACTTTACTTTCCTAAAGAAACAGGCCATCATTTGTGCCCAACTCCCTCTGCCGGGCACCTGGCCTCGGCCACCTACAATCCCGAACGGAACAGGATTTCTTCCAGATGCAAGCTGCCACAAACTGGAAGACAAGCTTCCCTTGGAGGGCCAAAGGCCTCCTACAAACTGACATCAGGCACCTGGGCAGCTGACTTTACTTACCCCTGGAAACAGGCCATCCTTTGTGCCCAACTCCCTCTGCTGGGCACCAGGCCTCGGCCACCTACAATCCCGAACGTAACAGGATTTCTTCCAGATGCAAGCTGCCACAAGCAGGAAACCTGGCTTCTCTTGGTGGGTCAAAGGCCACCTACAAACTGACATCAGGCACCTGGGCAGCTGACTTTACTTACCCCTGGAAACAGGCCATCCTTTGTGCCCAACTCCCTCTGCCGGGCACCAGGCCTCGGCCACCTGCAATCCCGAACAGATCAGTATTACATCCCGATGCAAGCTGCCACAAGCTGGAAGCCTGGCTTTCCATGGAGGACCAATAGCCACCTGCAAACTGACATCAGGCACCTGGGCAGCTGACTTTACTTACCCCTGGAAAAAGCCCATCCTTTGTGTCCAACTCCCTCATCCGGGCACCCAGCTCCGGCCCCCTACAATCCCGAACGGAACACGATTTCCTCCTGATGCAAGCTGCCACAAGCAGGAAGCCTGGCTTCCCATGGAGGGCCAAAGGCCTCCTAAAAACTGACATCAGGCACCTGGGCAGATGACTTTACTTACCCCTGGAAACAAGACATCCTTTGTGCCCAACTCCCTCTGCCGGGCAGATGGCCTCGGCCACCTACAATCCCGAACGGAACCGGAGTTCTTCCAGATGCAAGCTGCCACAAGCTGGAAACGCGGCTTCACTTGGGGGGCCAAAGGCCTCCTACAAACTGACATCAGGCACCTGGGCATCTGAGTTTACTTTCCCCTGGAAACAGCCCATCCTTTGTGCCCAACTCCCTCTGCCGGGCACCTGGCCTCGCCCACCTACAATCCCGAACGGAACAGGATTTCTTCCAGATGGAAGCTGCCACAAGCTGGAAGACTAGCTTCCCTTGGAGGGCCAAAGGCCTCCTACAAACTGACATCAGGCACCTGGGCTGCTGACCTTACTTACCCCTGGAAACCAGCCATCATATGTGCCCAACTCCCTCTGCCGGGCACCTGGCCTCGGACACCTACAATCCCGAACGGAACAGGATTTCTTCCAGATGCAAGCTGCCACAAGCAGTAAACCTGGCTTCCCATGGAGGACCAAAGGCCTCCTACAAACTGACATCAGGCACCTGGGCAGCTGACTTTACTTACCCCTGGAAACAGCCCATCCTTTGTGCCCAACTCCCTCTGCCGGGCACCTGGCCTCGGCCACCTACAATCCCGAACGGAACAGGATTTCTTCCAGATGCAAGCTGCCTTTATCAGGAAGACTAGCTTCCCTTGGAGGGCCAAAGGCCTCCTATAAACTGACATCAGACATTTGGGCAGCTGACTTAACTTACCCCTGGAAACAGCCCATCCTTTGTGCCCAACTCCCTCTGCCAAGCACCAGGCCTCGCCCACCTACAATCCCGAACGGAACAGGATTTCTTCCAGATGCAAGCTGCCACAAACTGGAAGACAAGCTTCCCTTGGAGGGCCAAAGGCCTCCTACAAACTGACATCAGGCACCTGGGCAGCTGACTTTACTTACCCCTGGAAACAGGCCATCATTTGTGCCCAACTCCCTCTGCCGGGCACCAGGCCTCGCCCACCTACAATCCCGAACGGAACAGGATTTCTTCCAGATGCAAGCTGCCACAAACTGGAAGACAAGCTTCCCTTGGAGGGCCAAAGGCCTCCTACAAACTGACATCAGGCACCTGGGCAGCTGACTTTACTTACCCCTGGAAACAGCCCATCGTTTGTGCCCAACTCCCTCTGCCGGGCACCAGGCCTCGGCCACCTACAATCCTGAACGGAACAGGATTTCATCCAGATGCAAGCTGCCACAAGCAGGAAGCCTGGCTTCCCATGGAGGGCCAAAGGCCTCCTACAAACTGACATCAGGCACCTGGGCAGCTGACTTTACTTACCCCTGGAAACAGGCCATCCTTTGTGCCTAACTCCCTCAGCTGGGCACCCAGCTCCGGCCACCTACAATCCCGAACGAAACAGGATTTCTTCCCGATGCAAACTGCCTTGAACAGGAAGACAAGCTTCCCATGGAGGGCCAAAGGCCTCCTATAAACTGACATCAGGCACCTGGGCAGCTGACTTTACTTACCCCTGGAAACAGGCCATCCTTTGTGCCCAACTTCCTCTGCCGGGCACCCTGCTCCGGCAACCTACAATCCCGAACGTAACAGGATTTCTTCCAGATGCAAGCTGCCACAAGCAGGAAACCTGGCTTATCTTGGTGGGTCAAAGGCCTCCTACAAACTGACATCAGGCACCTGGGCAGCTGACTTTACTTACCCCTGGAAACAGGCCATCCTTTCTGCCCAACTCCCTCTGCCGGGCACCTGGCCTCGGCCACCTACAATCCCGAACGGAACCGGAGTTCTTCCAGATGCAAGCTGCCACAAGCTGAAACGTGGCTTCTCTTGGAGGGCCATTGGCCTCCTACAAACTGACATCAGGCACCTGGGCAGCTGACTTTACTTACCCCTGGAAACAGGCCATCCAGTGTGCCCATCTCCCTCTGCCGGGCACCTGGCCTCGGCCACCTACAATCCCGAACGGAACAGGATTTCTTCCCGATGCAAGCTGCCACAAACTGGAAGACAAGATTCCCTTGGAGGGCCAAAGGCCTCCTACAAACTGACATCAGGCACCTGGGCAGCTGACTTTACTTACCCCTGGAAACAGCCCATCCTTTGTGCCCAACTCCCTCTGCCGGGCACCAGGCCTCGCCCACCTACAATCCCGAACGGAACAGGATTTCTTCCAGATGCAAGCTGCCACACACTGGAAGACAAGCTTCCCTTGGAGGGCCAAAGGCCTCCTACAAACTGACATCAGGCACCTGGGCAGCTGACTTTACTTACCCCTGGAAACAGCCCATTCTTTGTGCCCAACTCCCTCTGCCGGGCACCAGGCCTCGCCCACCTACAATCCCGAACGGAACAGGATTTCTTCCAGATGCAAGCTGCCACAAACTGGAAGACAAGCTTCCCTTGGAGGGCCAAAGGCCTCCTACAAACTGACATCAGGCACCTGGGCAGCTGACTTTACTTACCTTTGGAAACAGCCCATCCTTTGTGCCCAACTCCCTCTGCCGGGCACCAGGCCTCGGCCACCTACAATCCTGAACGGAACAGGATTTCTTCCAGATGCAAGCTGCCACAAGCAGGAAGCCTGGCTTCCCATGGAGGGCCAAAGGCCTCCTACAAACTGACATCAGGCACCTGGGCAGCTGACTTTACTTACCCCTGGAAACAGCCCATCCTTTGTGCCTAACTCCCTCTGCCGGGCCCACAGCTTTGGCCACCTACAATCCCGAACGGAACAGGAGTTCTTGCAGATGCAAGCTGCCTTGAACAGGAAGACAAGCTTCCCATGGAGGGCCAAAGGCCTCCTAAAAACTGACATCAGGCACCTGGGCAGCTGACTTTACTTACCCCTGGAAACAGGACATCCTTTGTGCCCAACTCCCTCTGCCGGGCCCACAGCTTTGGCCACCTACAATCCCGAACGGAACAGGAGTTCTTGCAGATGCAAGCTGCCACAAGCTGGAAATGTGGCTTCACTTGGAGGGCCAAAGGCCTCCTACAAACTGACATCAGGCACCTGGGCAGCTGACTTTACTTTCCTAAAGAAACAGGCCATCATTTGTGCCCAACTCCCTCTGCCGGGCACCTGGCCTCGGCCACCTACAATCCCGAACGGAACAGGATTTCTTCCAGATGCAAGCTGCCACAAACTGGAAGCCTGTCTTCCCTTGGAGGGCCAAATGCCTCCTACAAACTGACATCAGGCACCTGGGCAGCTGACTTTACTTACCCCTAGAAACAGGCCATCCTTTGTGCCCAACTCCCTCTGCTGGGCACCAGGCCTCGGCCACCTACAATCCCGAACGTAACAGGATTTCTTCCAGATGCAAGCTGCCACAAGCAGGAAACCTGGCTTCTCTTGGTGGGTCAAAGGCCACCTACAAACTGACATCAGGCACCTGGGCAGCTGACTTTACTTACCCCTGGAAACAGGCCATCCTTTGTGCCCAACTCCCTCTGCCGGGCACCAGGCCTCGGCCACCTGCAATCCCGAACAGATCAGTATTACATCCCGATGCAAGCTGCCACAAGCTGGAAGCCTGGCTTTCCATGGAGGACCAATAGCCACCTGCAAACTGACATCAGGCACCTGGGCAGCTGACTTTACTTACCCCTGGAAAAAGCCCATCCTTTGTGTCCAACTCCCTCATCCGGGCACCCAGCTCCGGCCCCCTACAATCCCGAACGGAACACGATTTCCTCCTGATGCAAGCTGCCACAAGCAGGAAGCCTGGCTTCCCATGGAGGGCCAAAGGCCTCCTAAAAACTGACATCAGGCACCTGGGCAGATGACTTTACTTACCCCTGGAAACAAGACATCCTTTGTGCCCAACTCCCTCTGCCGGGCAGATGGCCTCGGCCACCTACAATCCCGAACGGAACCGGAGTTCTTCCAGATGCAAGCTGCCACAAGCTGGAAACGCGGCTTCACTTGGGGGGCCAAAGGCCTCCTACAAACTGACATCAGGCACCTGGGCATCTGAGTTTACTTACCCCTGGAAACAGCCCATCATTTGTGCCCAACTCCCTCTGCCGGGCACCTGGCCTCGCCCACCTACAATCCCGAACGGAACAGGATTTCTTCCAGATGGAAGCTGCCACAAGCTGGAAGACTAGCTTCCCTTGGATGGCCAAAGGCCTCCTACAAACTGACATCAGGCACCTGGGCTGCTGACCTTACTTACCCCTGGAAACCAGCCATCATATGTGCCCAACTCCCTCTGCCGGGCACCTGGCCTCGGCCACCTACAATCCCGAACGGAACAGGATTTCTTCCAGATGCAAGCTGCCACAAGCAGTAAACCTGGCTTCCCATGGAGGGCCAAAGGCCTCCTACAAACTGACATCAGGCACCTGGGCAGCTGACTTTACTTACCCCTGGAAACAGCCCATCCTTTGTGCCCAACTCCCTCTGCCGGGCACCTGGCCTCGGCCACCTACAATCCCGAACGGAACAGGATTTCTTCCAGATGCAAGCTGCCTTTAACAGGAAGACTAGCTTCCCTTGGAGGGCCAAAGGCCTCCTATAAACTGACATCAGACATTTGGGCAGCTGACTTAACTTACCCCTGGAAACAGCCCATCCTTTGTGCCCAACTCCCTCTGCCAAGCACCAGGCCTCGCCCACCTACAATCCCGAACGGAACAGGATTTCTTCCAGATGCAAGCTGCCACAAACTGGAAGACAAGCTTCCCTTGGAGGGCCAAAGGCCTCCTACAAACTGACATCAGGCACCTGGGCAGCTGACTTTACTTACCCCTGGAAACAGCCCATCCTTTGTGCCCAACTCCCTCTGCCGGGCACCAGGCCTTGCCCACCTACAATCCCGAACGGAACAGGATTTCTTCCAGATGAAAGCTGCCACAAACTGGAAGACAAGCTTCCCTTGGAGGGCCAAAGGCCTCCTACAAACTGACATCAGGCACCTGGGCAGCTGACTTTACTTACCCCTGGAAACAGCCCATCCTTTGTGCCCAACTCCCTCTGCCGGGCACCAGGCCTCGGCCACCTACAATCCTGAACGGAACAGGATTTCTTCCAGATGCAAGCTGCCACAAGCAGGAAGCCTGGCTTCCCATGGAGGGCCAAAGGCCTCCTACAAACTGACATCAGGCACCTGGGCAGCTGACTTTACTTACCCCTGGAAACAGGCCATCCTTTGTGCCTAACTCCCTCAGCTGGGAACCCAGCTCCGGCCACCTACAATCCCGAACGAAACAGGATTACTTCCCGATGCAAACTGCCTTGAACAGGAAGACAAGCTTCCCATGGAGGGCCAAAGGCCTCCTACAAACTGACATCAGGCACCTGGGCAGCTGACTTTACTTACCCCTGGAAACAGGCCATCCTTTGTGCCCAACTTCCTCTGCCGGGCACCCTGCTCCGGCAACCTACAATCCCGAACGTAACAGGATTTCTTCCAGATGCAAGCTGCCACAAGCAGGAAACCTGGCTTATCTTGGTGGGTCAAAGGCCTCCTACAAACTGACATCAGGCAGCTGGGCAGCTGACTTTACTTACCCCTGGAAACAGGCCATCCTTTGTGCCCAACTCCCTCTGCCGGGCACCTGGCCTCGGCCACCTACAATCCCGAACGGAACCGGAGTTCTTCCAGATGCAAGCTGCCACAAGCTGAAACGTGGCTTCTCTTGGAGGGCCATTGGCCTCCTACAAACTGACATTAGGCACCTGGGCAGCTGACTTTACTTACCCCTGGAAACAGGCCATCCAGTGTGCCCAACTCCCTCTGCCGGGCACCTGGCCTCGGCCACCTACAATCCCGAACGGAACAGGATTTCTTCCCGATGCAAGCTGCCACAAGCTGGAAGACTGGTTTCCCTTGGAAAACCAAAGGCCTCCTACAAACTGACATCAGGCACCTGGGCAGCTGACTTTACTTACTCCTGGAAACAGCCCATCCTTTGTGCCCAACTCCATCTGCCGGGCACCAGGCCTCGGCCACCTACAATCCTGAACGGAACAGGATTTCTTCCAGATGCAAGCTGCCACAAGCAGGAAGCCTGGCTTCCCATGGAGGGCCAAAGGCCTCCTACAAACTGACATCAGGCACCTGGGCAGCTGACTTTACTTACTCCTGGAAACAGCCCATCCTTTGTGCCTAACTCCCTCAGCTGGGCACCCAGCTCCGGCCACCTACAATCCCGAACGGAACAGGATTTCTTCCCGATGCAAACTGCCTTGAACAGGAAGACAAGCTTCCCTTGGAGGGCCAAAGGCCTCCTACAAACTGACATCAGGCACCTGGGCAGCTGACTTTACTTACCCCTGGAAACAGGCCATCATTTGTGCCCAATTCCCTCAGCCGGGCCCACAGCTTTGGCCACCTACAATCCTGAACGGAACAGGAGTTCTTCCAGATGCAAGCTGCCACAAGCTGGAAATGTGACTTCACTTGGAGGGCCAAAGGCCTCCTACAAACTGACATCAGGCACCGGGTCAGCTGACTTTACTTTCCTAAAGAAACAGGCCATCATTTGTGCCCAACTCCCTCTGCCGGGCACATGGCCTCGGCCACCTACAATCCCGAACGGAACAGGATTTCTTCCAGATGCAAGCTGCCACAGACTGGAAGACAGGCTTCCCTTGGAGGGCCAAAGGCCTCCTACAAACTGACATCAGGCACCTGGGCAGCTGACTTTACTTACTCCTGGAAACAGGCCATCCTTTGTGCCCAACTCCCTCTGCCGGGCACCAGGCCTCGGCCACCTGCAATCCCGAACAGATCAGTATTACTTCCCGATGCAAGCTGCCACAAGCTGGAAGCCGGGCTTTCCATGGAGGACCAATAGCCACCTGCAAACTGACATCAGGCACCTGGGCAGCTGACTTTACTTACCCCTGGAAACAGCCCATCCTTTGTGTCCAACTCCCTCATCCGGGCACCCAGCTCCGGCCCCCTACAATCCCGAACGGAACACGATTTCTTCCAGATGCAAGCTGCCACAAGCAGGAAGCCTGGCTTCCCATGGAGGGCCAAAGGCCTCCTAAAAACTGACATCAGGCACCTGGGCAGATGACTTTACTTACCCCTGGAAACAAGACATCCTTTGTGCCCAACTCCCTCTGCCGGGCAGATGGCCTCGGCCACCTACAATCCCGAACGGAACCGGAGTTCTTCCAGATGCAAGCTGCCACAAGCTGGAAACGTGGCTTCACTTGGGGGGCCAAAGGCCTCCTAAAAACTGACATCAGGCACCTGGGCAGCTGACTTTACTTACCCCTGGAAACAGCCCATCCTTTGTGCCAAACTCCCTCTGCCGGGCACCGGGCTTTGCCCACCTACAATCCCGAACGGAACAGGATTTCTTCCAGATGCAAGCTGCCACAAGCTGTAAGACTAGCTTCCCTTGGAGGGCCAAAGGCCTCCTACAAACTGACATCAGGCACCTGGGCTGCTGACTTTACTTACCCCTGGAAACAGCCCATCCTTTGTGCCCAACTCCCTCTGCCGGGCACCTGGCCTCGGCCACCTACAATCCCGAACGGAATAGGATTTCTTCCAGATGCAAGCTGCCTTTAACAGGAAGACTAGCTTCCCTTGGAGGGCCAAAGGCCTCCTACAAACTGACATCAGACATTTGGGCAGCTGACTTAACTTACCCCTGGAAACAGCCCATCCTTTGTGCCCAACTCCCTCTGCCAAGCACCAGGCCTCGCCCACCTACAATCCCGAACGGAACAGGATTTCTTCCAGATGCAAGCTGCCACAAACTGGAAGACAAGCTTCCCTTGGAGGGCCAAAGGCCTCCTACAAACTGACATCAGGCACCTTGGCAGCTGACTTTACTTACTTCTGGAAACAGCCCATCCGTTGTGCCCAACTCCCTCATCCGGGCACCTGGCCTCGCCCACCTACAATCCCGAACGGAACAGGATTTCTTCCAGATGCAAGCTGCCACAAACTGGAAGACAAGCTTCCCTTGGAGGGCCAAAGGCCTCCTACAAACTGACATCAGGCACCTGGGCAGCTGACTTTACTTACCCCTGGAAACAGCCCATCCTTTGTGCCCAACTCCCTCTGCCGGGCACCAGGCCTCGGCCACCTACAATCCTGAACGGAACAGGATTTCTTCCAGATGCAAGCTGCCACAAGCAGGAAGCCTGGCTTCCCTTGGAGGGCCAAAGGCCTCCTACAAACTGACATCAGGCACGTGGGCAGCTGACTTTACTTACCCCTCTAAACAGGACATCTTTGTGCCCAACTCCCTCTGCCGGGCACCTGGCCTCGGCCACCTACAATCCCGAACGAAACAGCATTTCTTCCAGATGCATGCTGCCACAAGCTGGAAGACTAGCTTCCCTTGGAGGGCCAAAGGCCTCCTACAAACTGACATCAGGCACCTGGGCAGCTGACTTTACTTATCCCTGGAAAAAGGACATCCTTTGTGCCCAACTCCCTCTGCCGGGCACCTGGCCTCGGCCACCTACAATCCCGAACGGAACCGGAGTTCTTCCAGATGCAAGCTGCCACAAGCTGGAAACGCGGCTTCACTTGGAGGGCCAAAGGCCTCCTACAAACTGACATCAGGCACCTGGGCAGCTGACTTTACTTACTCCTGGAAACAGGCCATCCTTTGTGCCCAACTCCCTCTGCCGGGCACCTGGCCTCGGCCGCCTACAATCCCGAACGGAACAGGAGTTCTTCCAGATGCAAGCTGCCACAAGCTGGAAATGTGGCTTCACTTGGAGGGCCAAAGGCCTCCTACAAACTGACATCAGGCACCTGGGCAGCTGACTTTACTTTCCTAAAGAAACAGGCCATCATTTGTGCCCAACTCCCTCTGCCGGGCACCTGGCCTCGGCCACCTACAATCCCGAACGGAACAGGATTTCTTCCAGATGCAAGCTGCCACAAACTGGAAGACAAGCTTCCCTTGGAGGGCCAAAGGCCTCCTACAAACTGACATCAGGCACCTGGGCAGCTGACTTTACTTACCCCTGGAAACAGGCCATCCTTTGTGCCCAACTCCCTCTGCTGGGCACCAGGCCTCGGCCACCTACAATCCCGAACGTAACAGGATTTCTTCCAGATGCAAGCTGCCACAAGCAGGAAACCTGGCTTCTCTTGGTGGGTCAAAGGCCACCTACAAACTGACATCAGGCACCTGGGCAGCTGACTTTACTTACCCCTGGAAAAAGCCCATCCTTTGTGTCCAACTCCCTCATCCGGGCACCCAGCTCCGGCCCCCTACAATCCCGAACGAAACACGATTTCCTCCTGATGCAAGCTGCCACAAGCAGGAAGCCTGGCTTCCCATGGAGGGCCAAAGGCCTCCTAAAAACTGACATCAGGCACCTGGGCTGCTGACTTTACTTACCCCTGGAAACAGGCCATCCTTTGTGCCCAACTCCCTCTGCCGGGCACCAGGCCTCGGCCACCTACAATCCTGAACGGAACAGGATTTCTTCCAGATGCAAGCTGCCACAAACTGGAAGCCTGTCATCCCTTGGAGGGCCAAAGGGCTCCTACAAACTGACATCAGGAACCTGGGCAGCTGACCTTACTTACCACTGGAAACCAGCCATCATATGTGCCCAACTCCCTCTGCCGGGCACCTGGCCTCGGCCACCTACAATCCCGAACGGAACAGGATTTCTTCCAGATGCAAGCTGCCACAAGCAGTAAACCTGGCTTCCCATGGAGGGCCAAAGGCCTCCTACTAACTGACATCAGGCACCTGGGCAGCTGACTTTACTTATCCCTGGAAACAGCCCATCCTTTGTGCCCAACTCCCTCTGCCGGGCACCTGGCCTCGGCCACCTACAATCCCGAACGGAACAGGATATCTTCCAGATGCTAGCTGCCTTTAACAGGAAGACTAGCTTCCCTTGGAGGGCCAAAGGCCTCCTACAAACTGACATCAGACATTTGGGCAGCTGACTTAACTTACCCCTGGAAACAGCCCATCCTTTGTGCCCAACTCCCTCTGCCAAGCACCAGGCCTCGCCCACCTACAATCCCGAACGGAACAGGATTTCTTCCAGATGCAAGCTGCCACAAACTGGAAGACAAGCTTCCCTTGGAGGGCCAAAGGCCTCCTACAAACTGACATCAGGCACCTTGGCAGCTGACTTTACTTACTTCTGGAAACAGCCCATCCGTTGTGCCCAACTCCCTCTGTTGGGCACCTGGCCTCGCCCACCTACAATCCCGAACGGAACACGATTTCTTCCAGATGCAAGCTGCCACAAACTGGAAGACAAGCTTCCCTTGGAGGGCCAAAGGCCTCCTACAAACTGACATCAGGCACCTGGGCAGCTGACTTTACTTACCCCTGGAAACAGCCCATCCTTTGTGCCCAACTCCCTCTGCCGGGCACCAGGCCTCGGCCACCTACAATCCCGAACGGAACAGGATTTCTTCCAGATGCAAGCTGCCACAAACTGGAAGACAAGCTTCCCTTGGAGGGCCAAAGGCCTCCTACAAACTGACATCAGGCACGTGGGCAGCTGACTTTACTTACCCCTCTAAACAGGACATCTTTGTGCCCAACTCCCTCTGCCGGGCACCTGGCCTCGGCCACCTACAATCCCGAACGAAACAGCATTTCTTCCAGATGCATGCTGCCACAAGCTGGAAGACTAGCTTCCCTTGGAGGGCCAAAGGCCTCCTACAAACTGACATCAGGCACCTGGGCAGCTGACTTTACTTATCCCTGGAAAAAGGACATCCTTTGTGCCCAACTCCCTCTGCCGGGCACCTGGCCTCGGCCACCTACAATCCCGAACGGAACCGGAGTTCTTCCAGATGCAAGCTGCCACAAGCTGGAAACGTGGCTTCACATGGAGGGCCAAAGGCCTCCTACAAACTGACATCAGGCACCTGGGCAGCTGACTTTACTTACC
>NW_027095322.1:0-24244 GCF_029207755.1 Chamaea fasciata | reverse complement strand
GGGGGAAATTTGGGGGAAATTTGGGGGAAATTTGGGGATTTGGGGGAAATTTGGGGGAAATTTGGGAATTTGGGGGAAATTTGGGGATTTGGGGGAAATTTGGGGGAAATTTGGGGGAAATTTGGGGATTTGGGGGAAATTTGGGGGAAATTTGGGAATTTGGGGGAAATTTGGGGATTTGGGGGAAATTTGGGGGAAATTTGGGGGAAATTTGGGAATTTGGGGGGAAATTTGGGGGAAATTTGGGGATTTGGGGGAAATTTGGGGAAATTCAGGAAATTTGGGGAAAATTTGGGGGATTTTGGGGGAAATTTGGGAATTTGGGGGGGATCTGAGGCGATTTTGGGGGAATTTGGGGAGGATTTTTGGAATTTTGGGGAAATTTTGGGATTTTTTGGAATTTTGGGGCATGTGGGGTGGTGGGAGGGGTTTAGGAGGGGATTTGGGGGGATTTTGGGGGATTTGGGATTTCCAGTGGGAATTTTACCAAAATCCCCCCAAATCCCCCCAAACCAGGACCCCCCTCCCGGTGCCGGTGTTCAGCGTTGGGGTTGGGATTTGACGTTCCCGAGGGGGATTTTGGGGGTTTTAAAGCGGAATTTTGGGGGTTTTAAAACAGAATTTTTGGTGTTTTTAAAGCTGAATTTTGGGGGTTTTAAAGCGGAATTTTTGGTGTTTTAAAGCGGAATTTGGTGGTTTTTAAGCGAAATTTTGGTGTTTTGAAAGTGGAATTTTGGTGTCTTTAAAGCAGAATTTTGGTGTTTTTAAAGTGGAATTTTGGTGTTTTAAAAGCGGAATTTTTGGTTTTTTTTAAAGCGCAATTTGGTGTTTTAAAAGCGGAATTTTGATGTTTTTAAAGCGGAATTTTGGTGTTCTTTAAGCGGAATTTGGTGGTTTTTAAGCGAAATTTTGGTGTTTTGGAAGTGGAATTTTGGTGTTTTTAAAGCGGAACTTGGTGTTTTTTAGGCGAAATTTTGGTGTTTTAAAAGCGCAATTTTGGTGTTTTAAAGTGCAATTTTGGTGTTTTAAAAGCGGAATTTTGATGTTTTTTTAAGCGGAATTTTGGTGTTTTTAAAGCGAAATTTTGGTGTTTTTAAAGCTGAATTTGGTGTTTTAAAGTGGAATTTTTTGTGTTTTTAAGGCGGAATTTTGGTGTTTTTAAAGCGGAATTTTTTGTGTTTTTAAAGCAAAATTTGTTGGTTTTAAAGCGGAATTCTTGGTGTTTTAAAAGCGGAATTTTGGCGTTTTTTAAGCGGAATTTTGGTGTTTTAAAAGCGCAATTTTGGTGTTTTTAAAGTGCAATTTTGGTGTTTTTTAAAGCGGAATTTTGATGTTTTTTAAGTGGAATTTTGGTGTTTTTTCAAGCGGAATTTTTTGTGTTTTTAAAGCAAAATTTTGTTGGTTTTAAAGCGGAATTCTTGGTGTTTTAAAAGCGGAATTTTGGTGTTTTAAAGCGAAATTTTGGTGTTTTTAAAGCGGAATTTTGATGTTTTTAAAGCGGAATTTTGGTGTTTTAAAAGCGGAATTTTGGTGTTTTTTAAGCGGAATTTTGGTGTTTTTCAAGCGGAATTTTGGGGAATCGTTTTGCTCAGTACTTTGGGGAGCCCCAATCCCCCCCCGAGTCTCCCTTTTCTCGTTTCCCAGGACCCCGCTGGTGCCGGTGTTCAGCTTCGGGGAGAACGAGCTCTTCCGGCAGGTGCCGAACCCTCCGGGCTCGCGGCTCCGGCGCCTCCAGCAGCGGCTCCAGCGGATTTTGGGGATTTCGCTGCCGCTGTTCCACGCCCGCGGGTTTTCCAGTACAGCTTCGGCCTCCTGCCCTTCCGAAGGCCCATCCACACCGTGGGTGAGACACCCAAAAAATAATAAAAAATCAATAATTTAAAAAAGAGGGATTCGGGGGAAAAAAAAAAAAAGTTTAAGGGAGAAACGGGAAAAAAATCGGGGGGAAAAGCGGGAAAAAATTGGGGGGAAAATGGGAAAAAATTGGGAAAAAATTGGGGGAAAACGGGGAAAAAAATCGGGGGAAAATGGGAAAAAATTGGGGGAAAACGGGGAAAAAATCGGGGGGAAAATGGGAAAAAATTGGGGGGAAAATGAGAAAAAATTGAGGGAAAACGGGAAAAAAATCGGGGGAAAAGCGGGAAAAAATTGGGGGGAAAATGGGAAAAATTGGGAAAAATTGGGGGAAAACGGGAAAAAAATCTGGAAGAAAATGGGGGAAAAGATTGGGAAAGAAGCTGCAAAAATTCCGGGGGGAAAACATAAAATTTGGGGGAAAAAAATTTAGGGAGAAGTGTGAAAGAATCTGGGAAAAAATGGGGAAAAAATTTGGGGGAAAATCTGGGAGAAAAAGGGGGAATTTGGGGGAAAAACAAGGGAGTTGGGGGGAAAAAATTAGGGAGAAGCACAAAAAAAATCTGGGAAAAAATGGAAAAAAATTTGGGGGAAAATGGGGAAAAATTTGGGAGAAAAAGGGGAAAATTTGGGGAAAAATGGGAAAAGATGTGGGGAGAAAATGGGAAAAATTTGGGTGGAAAAATGCGAACTTTGGGGGAAAAAAAATTAGGGAGAAACGCAAAAAAAAAATCTGGGAAAAAATGGGAAAAAAATTTGGGGTAAACAGGAAAAAAAGGATTTTTTTTCCCGTTTTTTTAATGGGAATTTTTGGCGATTTTTGATGAGGTTTTTTTGGATGTTTTTAATGGGATTTTTTTGAGTTTTTAACCGGATTTTTTTGGAGTTTTTAATGGGAATTTTCTTTTTTTTTTTTTTAATTGGATTTTTTTCTTTTCTTTTAATGGGATTTTCCCATTTTTCCAAGTGGGGGCTCCCCTGGAGCAGGTGGAGCTTTGGCACCGCCGGTGCCGGGAGCGGCTCCAGGGACTCTGCAGGGCCCGAAAATCCCAATAAAACCACCCAAAAAATCCCAATAAAACCACCCAAAAAATCCCAATAAAACCACCCCAAAAATCCCATTAAAAACACCCAAAAATCCCATTAAAAACCCCCCAAAAATCCCATTAAAAAAACCAAAATCCCATTAAAAACCCCCCAAAAATCCCATTAAAAACACCCCAAAAATCCTATTAAAACACCCAAAATCCCATTAAAAACCCCCAAAAATCCCATTAAAAACCCCCAAAAAATCCCATTAAAACCCCCCCAAAAATCCCATTAAAAACACCCAAAAATCCCAATAAAAACACCCCAAAATCCCATTAAAAACCCCCAAAAATCCTATTAAAACACCCCAAAATCCCATTAAAAACCCCCAAAAATCCCATAAAACCCCCCCCCAAAATCCCATTAAAAAAAAACAAAATCCCATTAAAAACCCCCCCAAAATCCCATTAAAAACCCCCAAAAAATCCCATTAAAAACACCCAAAAATCCCATTAAAAACCCCCCAAAATCCCATTAAAAACCCCCCCAAAAATCCCATTAAAAACACCCAAAATCCCATTAAAAACACCCAAAAAACCCATTAAAAACACCCAAAAATCCCATTAAAAACACCCCAAAAATCCCATTAAAAACCCCCAAAAAATCCCAATAAAAACCCCCCCCAAAAATCCCAATAAAAACCCCCAAAAATCCCATTAAAAACCCCCAAAAATCCCTTAAAAACACCCAAAAAATCCCATAAAAACACCCCAAAAATCCCAATAAATACACCTCAAAATCCCATTAAAAACCCCCAAAAAATCCCATTAAAACCCCCCCAAAAATCCCATTAAAAACACCCAAAAATCCCAATAAAAACACCCCAAAATCCCATTAAAAACACCCAAAAAATCCCATTAAAAACCCCCCCAAAAATCCCATTAAAAACCCCCAAAAAATCCCATTAAAACCCCCCCCAAAAATCCCATTAAAAACCCCCAAAAATCCCAATAAAAACCCCCAAAAATCCCAATAAAACACCCCAAAATCCCATTAAAAAACCCCAAAATCCCATTAAAAAAACCCAAAATCCCATTAAAAACCCCCAAAAATCCCATTAAAAAACCCCAAAAAATCCCAATAAAAACCCCCAAAAAATCCCATTAAAAACACCCCAAAAAATCCCATTAAACCCCCCCCAAAAAATCCCATTAAAAAACCCCAAAAATCCCATAAAAAACCACCCCAAAATCCCATTAAAAACCCCCCAAAAAATCCCAATAAAAACCCCCAAAAATCCCATTAAAAACCCCCCAAAATCCCATTAAAAACCCCCCAAAAATCCCAATAAAAACCCCCAAAAATCCCAATAAAAACCCCCCAAAATCCCATTAAAAAAACCCAAAATCCCATTAAAAACACCCCAAATCCCATTAAAAACACCCAAAAAATCCCATTAACCCCCCCAAAAAATCCATTAAAAAACCCCAAAAATCCCATAAAAAAACCCCAAAAAATCCCATTAAAAACACCCCAAAAAATCCCATTAAAAACACCCCAAAAATCCCATTAAAAACCCCCCAAAAATCCCATTAAAAACCCCCAAAAAATCCCATTAAAACCCCCCCAAAAATCCCATTAAAAACACCCAAAAATCCCAATAAAAACCCCCAAAAATCCCATTAAAAACACCCAAAAATCCCAATAAAAACACCCCAAAATCCCATTAAAAACACCCAAAAAATCCCAATAAATACACCTCAAAATCCCATTAAAAACCCCCAAAAAATCCCATTAAAAACACCCAAAAATCTCATTAAAAACCCCCCAAAAATCCCATTAAAAACCCCCAAAAAAATCCCATTAAAAACACCCAAAAATCCCATTAAAAACCCCCCAAAATCCCATTAAAAACCCCCCAAAAATCCCATTAAAAACACCCAAAAATCCCATTAAAAACACCCAAAAAATCCCATTAAAAACACCCCAAAAATCCCAATAAATACACCTCAAAATCCCATTAAAAACCCCCAAAAAATCCCATTAAAAACCCCCAAAAAATCCCATTAAAAACACCCAAAAATCCCATTAAAAACACCCAAAAATCTCATTAAAAACCCCCAAAAAATCCCAATAAAAACCCCCCAAAAATCCCATTAAAAACCCCCAAAAATCCCATTAAAAACCCCCAAAAATCCCATTAAAACCCCCCCAAAAATCCATTAAAAACCCCCCAAAAATCCCATTAAAAACCCCCCAAAAATCCCATTAAAACACCCAAAAATCCCATTAAAAAAAACCAAAATCCCATTAAAAACCCCCCAAAAATCCCATTAAAAACACCCCAAAAATCTCATTAAAAACCCCCAAAAAATCCCATTAAAAACACCCAAAAATCCCAATAAAAACACCCCAAAATCCCATTAAAAACCCCCCAAAAATCCCAATAAAAACCCCCAAAAATCCCAATAAAAACACCCCAAAATCCCATTAAAACACCCCAAAATCCCATTAAAACCCCCCAAAATCCCATTAAAAAACCCCAAAATCCCATTAAAAAAAACCCAAAATCCCATTAAAATCCCGTTAAAATCCCTTTTTATTCTGAACTCTCCTGAAATGGGTTTTTGGGGTGTTTTTAATGGGATTTTTTTTTCGGTTTGGGGGTTTTTTTTTTCGTTTTTCATGGAATTTTTGGGGAGTTTTAAATGGGATTTTTTTTGGTTTTTAATGGGATTTATTTTGGTTTTTAATGGGATTTTTTTTGCGTTTTTAATGGGATTTTTTGGGGGTTTTTAATGGGATTTTTTTTGGCGTTTTTTAATAGGATTTTTTGGCGTTTTTAATGGGATTTTAGGGGATTTTTATTGGGATTTTTTTGGTTTTTAATGGGATTTTTTTTTGGTTTTTAATGGGATTTTTTTGGGGGTTTTTAATGGGATTTTTTGTTGTTTTTAATGCGATTTTTTTTTGGTTTTTAATGGGATTTTTTTTGTGTTTTTAATGGGATTTTTTTTTGGTTTTTAATGGGATTTTTTTTTGGTTTTTAATGGGATTTATTTTGGTTTTTAATGGGATTTTTTGGGGTTTTTAATGGGATTTTTTGTTGTTTTTAATGCGATTTTTTTTTGGTTTTTAATGGGATTTATTTTGGTTTTTAATGGGATTTTTTGGGGGTTTTTAATGCGATTTTTTTTGGTTTTTAATGGGATTTTTTTTTTGTTTTTAATGGGATTTTATTTGGTTTTTAATGGGATTTTTTTTGTTTGTTTTGTTGCTGTTTTTGGGGGGTTTTGAACGGGATTTTTTGGGTTTTTTTTGTTTTTTTTTTTTTTCCTTTTCTTTTAATGGGATTTTTAGGGGGATTTTTAAATAGAATTTCCAGGGGTTTTTTTAATGGGAATTTGGTTGTTTTGAACGGTTTTTTTCTGGTTTAATTTGGTTTTTTTGACATTTTTAACAGGATTTTTGGGGTTTTTTCTTTTCTTTTAATGGGATTTTTAGGTGGATTTTAAAATAGGATTTCCAGGGGTTTTTTAATGGGAATTTGGTTGTTTTGAGCGATTCTTTTCTGGTTTAATTTGGGGTTTTTTTTTTACATTTTTGGCCAGATTTTTTTGGGTTTTTTTCCTTTTAATGGGATTTTTAGGTGGATTTTTAAATAGGATTTCCAGGATTTTTTTTTTTATTATTTTTAATGGGAATTTAGTTGTTTTGAGCGGGGTTTTTTTTGTTTAATTTGGTTCATTTTTTACATTTTTAACGGGATTTTCTTGTTTCTTTTTCTTGTATTTTGAGCTTTTTTAACGGGATTTTTTTTTTTTAAAAAATGACATTTTAATTTTTTATTTTTTTTTTCCTCCTTTCCACGATATTTTCGGGATCTTTCCCAAGTGGGGGCTCCCCTGGAGCTGCCGCGGCTGCCGGAGCCGTCGGGGGAGCAGGTGGAGTTTTGGCATCGCCGGTACCGGGAGCGGCTCCAGGGACTCTTCGAGGAGCACAAAGGGGGGTTCGGGATCCCCCCCGAGCGGCGCCTCAGCTTCGTGTGAACCCCAAAATCCTCCCCGGGCACCCCAAAAAATTCAGGGGGGTCCCCAAAAAATCTGCACCCCAAAAAAATCGGATTAAAAACCAATAAAGTGGATTTAAATGAGGCGTATTTTGAATTTTTTGGGATTTTTGGGGGTTTTTTTACAGGATTTTGGGGCTCCTCAGCTTCGTGTGAACCCCAAAATCCTCCCCGGGCACCCCAAAAAATTCAGGGGGGTCCCCAAAAAAATCTGCACCCCAAAAAAATCGGATTGAAACCAAATAAAGTGGATTTAAATGAGGCGTATTTTGAATTTTTTTGGGATTTTTTGGGGGTGTCAGGACCTCTCTGAGCGTCCTGTGAACCCCAAAATCCTCCCCGGGCACCCCAAAAAATTCAGGAGGGTCCCCAAAAAATCTGAACCCCCAAAAAAATCGGATTAAAAACCAATAAAGTGGATTTAAATGAGGCGTATCTTGAATTTTTGGGGATTTTTTTAGGAGTTTTGGGGGAATTTTGGGGGGTCGGGACCTCCCTGAGATTCGTCTGAACCCCCAAAAAATTCAGGGGGGTCCCCAAAAAATCTGCACCCCAAAAAAATCGGATTAAAAACCAATAAAGTGGATTTTAATGAGGCGTATTTTGAATTTTTTGGGATTTTTTGGGGTTTTTTAACAGGATTTTGGGGCTCCTCAGCTTCGTGTGAACCCCAAAATCCTCCCCGGACACCCCAAAAAATTCAGGGGGGTCCCCAAAAAAATCTGCACCCCAAAAAAATCGGATTGAAACCAAATAAAGTGGATTTAAATGAGGCGTATTTTGAATTTTTTGGGATTTTTTGGGGGTGTCAGGACCTCTCTGAGCGTCCTGTGAACCCCAAAATCCTCCCCGGGCACCCCAAAAAATTCAGGGGGGTCCCCAAAAAATCTGAACCCCCAAAAAAATCGGATTAAAAACCAATAAAGTGGATTTAAATGAGGCGTATCTTGAATTTTGGGGGATTTTTTTAGGAGTTTTGGGGGAATTTTGGGGGGTCGGGACCTCCCTGAGATTCGTCTGAACCCCCAAAAAATTCAGGGGGGTCCCCAAAAAATCTGAACCCCCAAAAAAATCGGATTGAAACCCAATAAAGTGGATTTAAATGAGGCGTATTTTGAATTTTTTGGGATTTTTGGGGTTTTTTTACAGGATTTTGGGGCTCCTCAGCTTCGTGTGAACCCCAAAATCCTCCCCGGGCACCCCAAAAAATTCAGGGGGGTCCCCAAAAAATCTGCACCCCAAAAAAATCGGATTGAAACCCAATAAAGTGGATTTAAATGAGGCGTATTTTGAATTTTTGGGGATTTTTTGGGGGAATTCGGGAGATTTTTGGGGGAATTTTGGGAGATTTGGGGCGGATTTTGTAGATTTGGGGGAAATTTGGGGGATTTTGTTAATTTTGTGGGATCTGGGGGGGATTTTTGGGGGGATTCTGGGCAGGTTTGGGGTGGAATTTGGGGGGATTTTGAGGAAATTTGGGTGGATTTTGTGGATTTGGATGAATTGGATTTTGGGGGGAGTTTTGGGAGATTTCGGGGGGAATTTTGGGGGATTTTGGGTGGAATTTGGGGGGAATTTTGGGGGGGATTTTGTAGATTTGGGTGAATTTGGGTGGATTTTGTTGGAATTTGGGAGGATTTTGTGGATTTGGGGAAATTTGGGTGGATTTTGTTGGAATTTGGGTGGATTTAGGCAGATTTTGTTGGAATTTTGGTGGATTTAGCCGGATTTTGTTGGAATTTGGATGGATTTTGTTGGAATTTGGGCGGATTTTGTGGATTTGGGGGAATTTGGGTGGATTTTGGAATTTGGGTGGATTTAGGCGGATTTTGTTGGAATTTGGGCGGATTTTGTGGATTTGGGGGAATTTGGGCGGATTTTGTTGGAATTTTCCTGGATTTAGGCGGATTTGGTTGGAATTTGAGTGAATTTAGGCAGATTTGGGGGGGAATTTGGGAGGATTTTGTGGATTTGGTGGAATTTTGGGGGGGGATTTCATTAATTTTATCAATTTTCTGTGATTTGGGGGAGGGGGGATATTTTGGGGCTATTTTGTGCGATTTTGGGGTAAATTTTTGGGGTCCGCCCCCACCTTTCCCCCCCTTTTTTTTCCCCCCCATTTCAACCCCCCCCAAAAAATTTGAATTTTCTCCCTTTTTTTAGGCCGTTTTTAATCGGATTTTTTTGGGGATTTTTTTGGGGGAGGTTTCTCTGATTTTTGATTTTTTGGGCGGGGGAAATTTCGGGAATTTTGGGGGTTTTCCACGAGGGGTTCCCCCCTTTTTTTTTTTAAATTCCTCCTTCCCCGCCCTCCCCCGAACCGCTCCCGGCTCCTTCCTCCGCCCCGCGGGCAAAGTTCGGGCTCGGCCGGGACGTGGCGACAACCGAAGGTACCGAGGGGGGGATTTAATCAGATTTTTGGGGGATTTTATGGGATTTGGGGGGGTTTTAAATGGGGTTTTTCCAAGGATTTTTTTGGAGGATTTTTAATAGGATTTTTGAGATTTTTTTCGGGATTTTTTTTTTCTTTTTAATGGGATTTTTGGGGGTTTTTAAATGAGATTTTTCAGGGTTTTTTCGGGGTTTTTAAATGAGATTTTTCAGGATTTTTTCGGGGTTTTTAAATGAGATTTTTCAGGGTTTTTTCGGGGTTTTTAAAATGAGATTTTTCAGGATTTTTTCGGGGTTTTTAAATGAGATTTTTCAGGGTTTTTTCGGGGTTTTTAAATGAGATTTTTCAGGATTTTTTCGGGGTTTTTAAATGAGATTTTTTTTTTTTCTTTTAACTTTTTAATGGGATTTTTGAGGGTTTTTCCCTGGATTTTTTTTTTTGGAGGGTTTTTAATGGGATTTTTTGGGGGGGTTTAATGGGATTTGGGGTTTTTTTAAATGGGGGTTTAAAAGGGGATTTTTTCCTGGATTTTTTTTTGGGGGGGGTGGTTCTTAAATGGGATTTTTTAGGTTTTTTTCTGATTTTTTGGGGGCGTTTTAATGGAGTTTTTTGTTGTTTTTTTAATGGGATTTTTTTGGGTTTTTTAATGGGAATTTGAGGGGTTTTAATGGGATTTTTTGGGGTTTTTTAATGGGAATTTGAGGGGTTTTAATGGGATTTTTTGGGGTTTTTTAATGGGAATTTGAGGGGTTTTAATTGGGATTTCTGGGGGGTTTTTATGGGAATTTTTCAGGGATTTTTCGGCGTTTCTTAAATGGGATTTTTGAGGTTTTTATGGGATTCTCTGGGGGGGTTAAATGGGATTTTTTTGTAAAATGAGATTTTTCAGGGTTTTTTTCGGAATATTTTGGTTTTTTAAATGGGATTTTTGGGGTTTTTTAAATGGGATTTTGGGTTTTTCTTGATGGGATTTTGGGGTTTTTTTTCTGAATTTTTTCGAATTTCAAAATGGGATTTTTTAGCGGTTTTGGTTGGGTTTTTTTTTTTGGTTTTTGGGGTTTTTTTTTTGAGGTTTTATTAGTTAATCCAATTAAACCCCTCCCCCCCCCAAAAAATCCCATTTATAAACGGAAAAAAAAACCCCAAAAAATCCCATTTAAAACACCCCCAAAAAAATCTCATTTAAAAAAAAACCAAAAAAAACCCCAAAAAAATCCCATTAAAAACCCCAAAAAATTTTTTAAAAATCCCATTTAAAAAACTCCAAAATCCCTAAAAATCCCTTTTTTTAAAAAAATCCCAAAATTAAATTTTGGGGACCCCCCACCCCCGGAGGTGTCACCCCAATTTCTGTCCCCCCCCCCCCCCCGGGGCAGCGATGGGCGGAACCTTCGTGCAGTCGCTCTGTGTCCTGCAATGGATGCTGACCTTCCTCTTCCTCGGTAATTAACGCCGGGGTTAATTAGGGCTCGGCGGTTAATTAATAACCGGCAGGGATGATTAACCCCTTAGGGAAAGGTGGGGGTTGGTTAATGTGGGTAATTAATGGCTGGGGTGCGTTAATTAATTAGGGGGAGGAGGGTGTTGATGGGGTTTAAAGGGGAGCGGGCAGTTAACGGGGGGTGATTAAGCCTGGGGGTTAATTAAGGCTGAGGGGTTAATTAATAACCGGGAGGGGTGATTAACCCCTTAGGGAAAGGGTTTAAAGTCTGGAGGGATAATTAATGTGGGTAATTAAGGACTGGGGAAGTAATTAATGAGGAGTTGCTAGATGGTGTTAAAGGTTGAGGGGGCAATTAACGGGGGTAATTAAGCCTGGGGGTGTAATTAGCGGGGGTTATTTACGGCTGAGGGGTTAATTAACAACTGGGACGGGTAATTGGCCTCTTGGGGAAAGGTTTAAGGTCTTGAGGGGTAATTAATGTGGATAATTAATGGCTGGGAGCGTTAATTAATGAGGAGGGATGAGTGGCTTGAGGGGTTAAAGGTGAAAGGGGCAATTAACGGGGGTAATTAATCCTGGGGGTTAATTAGGGCTGAGGGGTTAATTAAGAACCGGGAGGGGTAATTAACCCTTTGGGGAAAGGTTTAAACCCTGGAGGGATAATTAATGTGGAGTAATTAATGACTGGGAGGGTAATTAATGAGGAGGGAGAGATGGCTTGCGGGGTTAAAGGTGAAGGGGGCAATTAACGGGGGTGATTAGCGGGGGTTAATTAAGGCAGAAGGAGTAATTAACCCTAAGAGGGGAGGGCACAATTAACGGGGTGGTCATTAACGGGGGTTAATTAACCCTGACTGGGGCGTGCAATGGGGAGAATAATTAATTAATTAAGGGGGAATTAATTAACTCAAGCCGGCTAATTAATAGAAGGGGGAGATCAAATTAACCCTTAGAGGGGAGGGCGCAATTAGCGGGGTGGCACTTAACCCCGAATGGGGAATTTAAAGGGGCAATTAATGGGGCTAATTACCGAGAATAATTAATTAATAAGGAATTAATTAACTCAGGCGGGCTAATTAATGGAAGGGGGATCAAATTAACCCTTAGAGGGGAGGGCGCAGTTAACGGGGTGGCAATTAACGGGGGGAGGGGAACAATTAATGAAGGCTGGGGGGGGTTGGATAATGAGGGTAACGAGGGGTTAATGAGGCTAATGAAGGCTAATGAAGGCTAATTAATTAGGGCCGGCCTCGGCGCTGGCGCTGCTGCTGCTGCTGCGGACGCGGCTCTGGCTCGTCAGCGTCACCTACGCGGGCTGGTGGCTCTGGGACTGGCACGGGCCGCACAGCGGTGGGGACAGCGGGGACAGCGGGGACAGCGGGGACATTTGGGGACATTTGGGGACAATGGGGACATTGGGGACAATGGGGACATCGGGGACAGCGGGGACAGCGGGGACATTTGGGGACAATGGGGACAATGGGGACAGCGGGGACAGCGGGGACAGCGGGGACATTTGGGGACAATGGGGACATTGGGGACATTTGGGGACAATGGGGACACTGGGGACAGTGGGGGGATTGGGGACAATGGGGACAGCGGGGACATTTGGGGACAATGGGGACAGTGGGGACATTTGGGGACATTGGGGACACTGGGGACAGCGGGGACAGCGGGGACATTTGGGGACAATGGGGACAATGGGGACACTGGGGACATTGGGGACAGCGGGGACAGCGGGGACAATGGGGGACAACGGGGACACTGGGGACACTGGGGACACTGGGGACAGCGGGGACAGCGGGGACATTTGGGGACAATGGGGACAATGGGGACACTGGGGACATTGGGGACAATGGGGACAGTGGGGGGATTGGGGACAATGGGGACAGCGGGGACAGCGGGACGTTGGGGACATTGGGGGACATTTGGGGACACTGGGGACACTGGGGACAGTGGGGACAGCGGGGACACTGGGGACACTGGGGACATTGGGGACAATGGGGACACTGGGGACAGCGGGGACAGCAGGGACAGCGGGGACATTTGGGGACAATGGGGACATTGGGGACACTGGGGACACTGGGGACAGCGGGGACCATGGGGGGATTGGGGACAATGGGGACAGCGGGGACATTTGGGGACATTTGGGGACACTGGGGACAGTGGGGACATTGGAGACATTGGGGACATTTGGGGACATTGGGGACACTGAGGACATTGAGGGGACATTTGGGGGGGATTTGGGGGCTTTGGGGACCATGGGGACATTGGGGACATTTGGGGACATTGGGCGGACTGGGGGAATTGAGGACGTTGGAGGTTAATGGGGGATTGGGGACATTTGAGGACACTGGGGACATTGAGGGGACATTTGGGGACATTTGGGGACATCCGTGTGGCATTGGGGACAGAACCGCAGCCGTGTGTCCCCCCCTATGTGTCCCCAACGTCCCCTCGGTGTCCCCAACGTCCCCCCAATGTCCCCAATGTCCCCTCGGTGTCCCCAATGTCCCCCCAATGTCCCCAACGTCCCCCCAATGTCCCCAACGTCCCCTCGGTGTCCCCAGGGCCCCGTCACTGGGCCTGGCTGCGGAACTGGCGCATCTGGGACCATTTCTGTGACTATTTCCCCATCCAGGTACCGCTGTCACCGGTGTCCCCAAATGTCCCCAAATGTCCCCAAACGTCCCCAAACGTCATCAGTGTCCCCAAATGTCCCCAATCCCCTCAATGTCCCCAATGTCCCCAACATCCCCGATGTCCCCGATAACCCCAAATGTCCCCGATGTCCCAAATCCCTGGAATGTCCCCAATGTCCCTGATGTCCCCAATGTCCCCAATGTCCCCAAAGTCCCCGATGTCTCCAGTGTCCCTGATGTCCCCAACACCCCCGTTGTCCCCGTTGTCCCCGATGTCCCCAATGTCCCCAACGCCCCCAACGCCCTCGATGTCCCCAATGACCCCAATGTCCCCATTGTCCCCGATGTCCCCGATGTCCCCAACACCCCCAATGCCCCCAATGTCCCCAACATCCCCGATGTCCCCAACGCCCCCGATGTCCCCGATAACCCCAAATGTCCCCGATGTCCCAAATACCTGGAATGTCCCCAACGCCCCCGATGCCCCCAAATGTCCCCAATGTCCCCAACATCCCCAAGGTCCCCAACGCCCCCGATGTCCCCGATAACCCCAAATGTCCCCGATGTCCCAAATCCCTGGAATGTCCCCAACGCCCCCGATGTCCCCAAATGTCCCCAGTGTCCCCAACATCCCCAATGTCCCCAACACCCCCGATGTCCCCAAAGTCCCCAACGCCCCCGATGTCCCCAATGTCTCCAACGTCCCCAACATCCCCAACGCCCCCAACGCCCCCGATGTCCCCGATGTCCCCAATGTCCCTGTTGTTCCCGTTGTCCCCGATGTCCCCAATGTCCCCGTTGTTCCCGTTGTCCCCGATGTCCCCAAAGTCCCCAACATCCCCAACGCCCCCCGCTGTCCCCGTCGTCCCCGTTGCCCCCGTTGTCCCCAACGCCCCCGATGTCCCCGTTGTCCCCAACGCCCCCGATGTCCCCAACGCCCCCGATGTCCCCATTGTCCCCAACACCCCCGATGTCCCCAACGCCCCCGATGTCCCCATTGTCCCCAACGTCCCCGATGTCCCCAACGCCCCCGCTGTCCCCATTGTCCCCAACGCCCCCGATGTCCCCAACGTCCCCGCTGTCCCCGTCGTCCCCACGCGTCCCCAGGTGGTCCGCGAGTGCCCGCTGCCCCCCGGCCGCAGTTACGTGCTCCCCGCCCACCCTCACGGCATCTCCTGCATCGGCGTCTTCGGCGCCTTCGTCACCGGCGGCCGCGGCGCCGCCGGGAACGCCGCCAACGGGCCGGGGCCGTGCCCGGGGCTGCGGCCCAACCTGGCGGCGCTGGACGGGCTCTTCCGCATGCCCGTCTACCGGGAGTACGCCATGGCCGCCGGTGAGGGGAATCTGGGGGGTTGGGGGGATTTGGGGGGGTTTGGGGGGATTTTTGGGATTTTTTGGGGGTTTTTGGGATTTTTTTTGGGGATTTTGGGGATTTTTGGGGGGATTTTGGGGATTTTTTGGGGGATTTTTGGGATTTTTTTGGGATTTTTGGGGGGATTTTTTGGGGATTTTTGGGGATTTTTTTGGGGGGTTTTTGGGGGTTTTTTGGGGATTTTTGGGGATTTTTTGGGGGGGATTTTTTGGGGTTTTTTTGAGGCATTTTGGGGGATTTTTTGGGAATTTTTGGGGTTTTGGGGGATTTTTTGGGGATTTTTGCGGGGATTTTTGGGGATTTTTTTGGGGGGTATTTTGGGGTTTTTTGGAGGATTTTGGGGATTTTTTTGGGATTTTTTGGGGGATTTTTTGGGGTTTATTGGGAGTTTTTTGGGGGGATTTTTTGGGGTTTTTTGGGGGATTTTTTGGGTTTTTTGGGGATTTTTTGCGGTTTTTGAGGGGATTTTTTTGGGATTTTTGGGAGGATTTTTTGTGGATTTTTTTGGGATTTTTTGGGATTTTTGGGGGTTTTTGGGGAATTTTTTGGGGGATTTTTGGGGGGTTTTGTGGGATTTTTTGGGGATTTTTTGGGATTTTTTGGGGGTTTTTTGGGGATTTTTGGGACTTTGGGGATTTTTGGGGATTTTTTGGGGTTTTTTTGGTTTTTCTGGGGGGGATTTTTTGGGGTTTTTTTGGGGGTTTTTTGGGGATTATGGGGGGATTTTGGGGGGATTTTTTGGGATTTTTGGGGGGTGGTTTGGGATTTTTTTGGGATTTTTGGGGGATTTTTGGGGATTTTTGGGGGATTTTTGGGGGATTTTTTGGGGATTTTTTGGGGGGTTTTTTTGGTTTTTTGGGGGGGATTTTGGGGTGTTTTTTTTGGGTGTTTTTTTGTGAATTTTTGGGGGTTTGTTTGGGATTTCGGGGTGCCCCGAACCCCATTTTTTTAGGGTTGGGGTCCGATTCGGGGCTTTTGGGACCAACTTTGGGGCAAATCTGGGACTTTTGGGCTCAAATTTCGTCCTTTTTTCACCGGGTTTTTTCCCACTTTGGGGTTTTTTTGTGGGAAATTTTGATTTTTTGGGATCTTGGATGCCTTTAACCCCTTGTTTCCTGGGCTGTGCCCGGTGAGCCAGCGCTGCCTGGACTGGGCTCAGCTTTGGGGCAAATTTGGGGCTTTTGGGCTCAAATTTCGTCCTTTTTTCACCGGGTTCTTTCCCACTTTGGGGTTTTTTTGGGGGGAAATTCTGATTTTTTGGGGTTTCGGGTTGTCCTAAATCCGTTTTTTCCCAGGGCTGTGCCCGGTGAGCCAGCGCTGCCTGGACTGGGCTCAGCTTTGGGGCAAATCTGGGACTTTTGGGCTCAAATTTCGTCCTTTTTTCACCGGGTTCTTTCCCACTTTGGGGTTTTTTTGGGGGGAAATTCTGATTTTTTGGGGTTTCGGGTTGTCCTAAATCCGTTTTTTTCCCAGGGCTGTGCCCGGTGAGCCAGCGCTGCCTGGACTGGGCTCAGCTTTGGGGCAAATCTGGGACTTTTGGGCTCAAATTTCGTCCTTTTTTCACCGGGTTTTTTCCCACTTTCGGGGTTTTTTGGGGGGAATTTTGATTTTTTGGGATTTCGGGTGCCTTTAACCCCTTGTTTCCTGGGCTGTGCCCGGTGAGCCAGCGCTGCCTGGACTGGGCTCAGCTTTGGGGCAAATCTGGGACTTTTGGGCTCAAATTTCGTCCTTTTTTCACCGGGTTTTTTCCCACTTTCGGGTTTTTTTGTGGGAAATTCTGATTTTTTGGGGTTTCGGGTTGTCCTAAATCCGTTTTTTTTCCCAGGGCTGTGCCCGGTGAGCCAGCGCTGCCTGGACTGGGCTCAGCTTTGGGGCAAATTTGGGGCTTTTGGGCTCAAATTTCGTCCTTTTTTCACCGGGTTTTTTCCCACTTCGGGGTTTTTTTGTGGGAAATTCTGATTTTTTGGGGTTTCGGGTTGTCCTAAATCCGTTTTTTTCCCAGGGCTGTGCCCGGTGAGCCAGCGCTGCCTGGACGCGGTGCTGCAGCGGGGCTCGCAGGCGCTGCTGATCATGGTGGGCGGCGCGGCCGAGGCGCTGGAGGGGACCCCGGGCTGTCACCGCGTCACCCTGCGCCGCCGCCGCGGCTTCGTGCGCCTGGCCCTGCGCCACGGGTGCGTTTCGGGGAGATTTGGGGTGAAATTTGGGGGTTTGGGGGCTTGGGGCGGTCCCGGGTTTAGTTTATTTTGTTTTGGTTTATTTTATTTTATTTTATTTTATTTTATCTTATTATTTTATTTTATTTTATTTTGTTTTGTTTTGTTTTGTTTTATTTTATTTTATTTTATTTTATTTTATCTTATTTTATTTTATTTTATTTTATTTTGTTTTGTTTTATTTTATTTTTATTTTATTTTTATTTTATCTTATCTTATTTTATTTTATTTTATTTTGTTTTGTTTAGTTTAGTTTTATTTTATTTATTTTATTTTATTTGGTTTTATTTTATTTTAGTTTTATTCTATATATTTTATTTGGTTTTATTTTATTTAGTTTTGTTTAGTTTTATTTTATTTTATTTTATTTGGTTTTATTTTATTTTAGTTTTATTTTATATATTTTATTTGGTTTTATTTTATTTAGTTTTGTTTAGTTTTATTTTATTTTATTTTATTTTATTTTGTTTAATTCAATTTAATTTATTTTATTTTATTTTATTTTATTTTAATTTGTTTTATTTTTTTATTTTATTTTATTTTATTTTATTTTATTTTAATTTGTTTTATTTTTTAATTTTGTTTTATTTTGTTTTATTTCGTTTTATTTTATTTATTTTATTTTGCTTTGGTTTATTTTGTTTTATTTCATTTTATTAATTTTATTTTATTTCATTTTATTTATTTTATTTTATTTCATTTTATTTATTTCATTTTATTTTTAATTTTTAATTTTTTTTTTTATTTTTTATTCTGTTTTTTAAATTATTTTTAAAATTTTTTTCTTTTCTTTTTATTTTTTTTTTTGCGAGTTTTGGGGGCGGGGTTTGGGGCCACCTGAACAGGTTTCGGGAGGTTTGGGGCAGTTCGGGGTTTTTGGGGGGAATTTTTGGGGTTTTCCGGGAATTCGGGGCGGGTCTTGGGGGGTGATTTGGAGACAAATTCGGGGGAATTTGGGGCGGTTTGGGGGAAATTTGGGGCGATTTGGGGCGATTTTGGGGTGATTTGGGGCGATTTTGGGGTGATTTGGGGCGATTTTGGGGTGATTTGGAGCGATTTTCGGGGGCCCTGGAGGGTTTTGAGGGGGATTTGGGGCGGATTTGGGGCAGTTTGGGGGAATTTGGGGGGAATTTGGGAGGATTTGGGGAGATTTGGGGGGAATTCGGGCGGTTTGGGCGTCGTTTGAGGCAGTTTTGGGGTGATTTGGAGAGATTCGGGGATGATTTCGGGGGGTTTGGGGGTGATTTGAGGAGGTTTGGGGGGATTCGGGTGGGTTTGGGGTAGTTTGGGGCAGTTTTGGGGCGATTTTCGGGGGTCCTAGAAGGTTTTGGAGGGGTTTTGGGGTGATTTGGGGAGGTTTTGGGGGAAAGTTTTGGGGTTTTGGGTGTTCCTGGTTGGGCTTTGGGGGCACTTTTGGGGGAATTTTTTGGGTTTTGGGTGTTCCTGGTTGGGTTTTTGGGGCAGTTTTGGGGTTTTGGGGGTTCCTGGGGGGATTTCGGGGCACTTTTGGGGGAACTTTTAGTGTTTTGGGTGTTCTTGGTTGGGTTTTGGGGGCAGTTTTGGGGTTTTGGGTGTTCCTGGTTGGGTTTTGGGGTTTTAGGGGTTCCTGGAGGGTTTTGGGGCAGTTTTTGGGGTTTTAGGGGTTCCTGGAGAGGTTTGGGGGCAATTTTTGGGGAATTTTTTGGGTTTTGGGGGTTCCTGGTTGGATTTTGGGGGCAGTTTTGGGGTTTTAGGGGTTCCTGGAGTGATTTGGGGGCAGTTTTGGGGAAGTTTTGGGGTACTGGGAATTCCTGGGGGGATTTTGGGAGATCTTTTTGGGGTTTTGGGTGTTCCTGGAGGGTTTTGGGGGCAGTTTTGTGTTTTGGGTGTTCCTGGAGGGATTTTGGGGTTTTGGGTGTTCCTAGTTGGGTTTTGGGGGCAGTTTTGTGTTTTGGGGTGTTCCTGGAGGGATTTTGGGGGTTTGGGGTGTTCCTGGAGGGATTTCGGGGCACTTTTGGGGGAACTTTTTGTGTTTTGGGTGTTCCTGGTTGGGTTTTGGGGAATTTTTTGGGTTTTGGGGGTTCCTGGAGGGATTTCGGGGCACTTTTTGGGGAATTTTTTGTGTTTTGGGTGTTCTTTGTTGGGTTTTGGGGCAGTTTTGGGTGTTCCTTGAGGGATTTGGGGGCAGTTTTGGGGAAGTTTTGGGGTTTGGGGTGTTCCTGGAGGGTTTTGGGGCAGTTTTTGGGGAAGTTTTGGGGTTTGGGGTGTTCCTGGTTGGGTGTTGGGGAATTTTTTTGGGTTTTGGGGGTTCCTGGGGGGATTTGGGGGCACTTTTGGGGGAACTTTTTGTGTTTTGGGTGTTCCTGGTTGGGTTTTGGGGGCAGTTTTGGGGTTTTGGGTGTTCCTGGTTGGGTTTTGGGGAAGTTTTGGGGTTTGGGGTGTTCCTGGAGGGTTTTGGGGCAGTTTTTGGGGAAGTTTTGGGGTTTTGGGTGTTCCTGGTTGGGTTTTGGGGAATTTTTTTGGGTTTTGGGGGTTCCTGGAGGGATTTTGGGGCACTTTTGGGGGAACTTTTTGTGTTTTGGGTGTTCCTAGATGGGTTTTGGGGAATCTTTTGTGTTTTGGGTGTTCCTGGTTGGGTTTTGGGGAATTTTTTGGGTTTTGGGGGTTCCTGGAGGGATTTTGGGGGTTTGGGGTGTTCCTGGAGGGATTTCGGGGCACTTTTGGGGGAACTTTTTGTGTTTTGGGTGTTCCTGGTTGGGTTTTGGGGGCAGTTTTGGGGTTTTGGGTGTTCCTGGAGGGATTTGGGGGTTTTGGGTGTTCCTGGTTGGGTTTTTGGGGTTTTGGGTGTTCCTGGTTGGGTTTTGGGGAATTTTTTGTGTTTTGGGTGTTCCTAGTTGGGTTTTGGGGAATCTTTTGTGTTTTGGGTGTTCCTGGTTGGGTTTTGGGGAATTTTTTGGGTTTTGGGGGTTCCTGGAGGGATTTTGGGGGTTTGGGGTGTTCCTGGAGGGATTTGGGGGCAGTTTTGGGGGAACTTTTTGTGTTTTGGGGGTTCCTGGTTGGATTTTGGGGGCACTTTTGGGGTTTTGGGTGTTCCTGGAGGGATTTGGGGGTTTTGGGTGTTCCTGGTTGGGTTTTGGGGGTTTTGGGTGTTCCTAGTTGGGTTTTGGGGGCAGTTTTGTGTTTTGGGGTGTTCCTGGAGGGATTTCGGGACACTTTTGCTGCAGTTCCTCCTCAAACCTCCCAACCTCCGGGGCTTCCTGGATGAATTTTCCCGGCGATTTCCACCAACTTTTATTTCTTTTCATATTTTTTTTTTTTGCGGGGGGTGGGATACACCAACCCCCTAAATCCAAAACACCTCAAGCCGGGTTTTTTGGGGTGCCCCCTGACCCTCCGGGGGGTCCGGGGGGGTTTCTCCCAGCGCCCCCCTGGTGCCCGTGTACGTTTTTGGGGAGCAGGAGGCGTTCCGGCAGCCCCCCCTGGCCGAGTCGTCGCCGCTCCGCCGCCTCCAGCGGGGCCTGAAGAGGGTTTTGGGGTTCGCCCCCTGCGTCTTTTGGGGTCGGGGGGGGCTCCCCTTCCTGCCCTTCCGAGTGCCCCTCACCGTGGTCGGTGAGTGCGGGGCGGGGGGGGGGGGAATTGGGGGATTTTGGGGGGGATTTTCGGGGGATTTTGGGGAGTTTTGGGGGGATTTGGGGGAGTTTTGGGGGATTTTCGGGGAATTTCAGGGGGGATTTTGGGGATTTTGAGGGGATTTTGGGGAGTTTTGGGGGGATTTTGGGGGGATTTGGGGGGATTTTGGGGGGATTTGGGGCAGTTTTGGGGGATTTGGGGGGGATTTGGGGAGTTTGGGGGGGATTTGGGGGAATTTGGGAGGATTTTCGGGGGATTTGGGGGAATTTTGGGGGAATTTTTGGGGGGATTTGGGGAGTTTGGGGGGGATTTTGGGGGGAATTTTTGGGGAGTTTTGAGGGATTTGGGGGCATTTGGGGGGATTTTCCGGGGATTCGGGGGAATTTCAGGGGGGGATTTGGGGGAATTTTGGGGGGTTTTGGGGGGATTTTGGGGAGTTTGGGAATTTTGGGGGCATTTTGGGGATTTTGGGGGGATTTTGGGGGGATTTGGGGGAATTTGGGTGGATTTGGGGATTTTGGGGGGATTTTGGGGGATTTTGGGGGGATTTTGGGGAGTTTTGGGGGCATTTTGGGGATTTTGGGGGGATTTTGGGGGGATTTGGGGGAATTTCAGGGGGGGATTTGGGGGAATTTTGGGGGGATTTGGAGGGATTTTGGGGATTTTGGGGATTTTGGGGGGATTTTGGAGGAGTTTTGGGGGATTTGGGGGGATTTGGGGGGGTTTTGGGGGGATTTTCGGGAAATTTCGGGGAATTTCAGGGGGGATTTTGGAGGAGTTTGGGGGAATTTGGGGAATTTTGGGGGATTTTGGTGGAATTTCAGAGGGGATTTTGAGGGAGTTTTGGGGGGATTTTGGGGGGATTTGGGGGAGTTTGGGGGGAGTTTGGGGGAGTTTTGACGGAATTTGGGGAGTTTTGAGGGATTTTGGGGAATTTGGGGGAGTTTGGGGGAGTTTAGGGGGAATTTACTTTTAATTTAATTTTTAATTTTAATTTTAATTTTAATTTTAATTTTAATTTTAATTTTAATTTAATTTTAATTTCAATTTCAATTTTAATTTTAATTTTAATTTTAATTTTAATTTTAATTTTATTTCAATTTCAATTTTAATTTTAATTTTAATTTAATTTTAATTTTAATTTTAATTTTAATTTTAATTTTAATTTTAATTTTAATTTTAATTTTAATTTTATTTCAATTTCAATTTTAATTTTAATTTTAATTTTAATTTAGTTTTAATTTCAATTTTAATTTTAATTTTAATTTTAATTTTAATTTTAATTTTAATTTTAATTTAATTTTAATTTTAATTTAATTTTAATTTTAATTTGATTTTAATTTTAATTTTAAATTTCCATTTCCATTTCCATTCCTCTTCCTATTTCCAACCATTCAACCACTTGCCCTCACTTAATAAATAATCACCATTGAACAAAATATCATTTCACAAATCACCAAAATAAATGGAATTTATTGGATTTTTTTTTTTTTTTTAAAATTTTTATTTTTTTTCGGGGTGGGGGGAGGACAGTGGGGACCCCCCTGGAGGTGCCGCGGGTCCCTCGCCCCCCGCCCGAGCTGGTCGCCCACTACCACGAGCTCTACGTGCAGCGGCTGCAGCTCCTCTTCGAGAGGCACAAAGGGGCCTGTGGGGTCCCCCCCCGACACGCACCTGACCATCGCCTGAACCCCCCAAAATCCCCCAAATCCTCCCCAAAAAAATCCCCGGTGTGCAAAACCTCCCCCCAAGGCCCAAATCCGGGGTGTTCTCCAAAAAAAAATGGGGTGGTACTCAAAAAAAATGGGATTTTTATCACTCGGAGGTGTGTGTGTGTGTTTGTATCGACCCAAAAATGGGGTTTTTCCCCCAAAAAATGGGGTGTTACCCCAAAAAATGAGATTTTTATCACTCGGAGATGTGTGTGTGTGTTTGTATCGACCCAAAAATGGGGTTTTTCCCCCCAAAAATGGGGTGGTACCCAAAAAAAATGGGATTTTTATCACTCGGAGATGAGTGTGTGTGTTTGTATCGACCCAAAATGGGGTTTTCCCCCCCAAAAATGGGGTGTTACCCCAAAAAATGAGATTTTTATCAGTCGGAGATGAGTGTGTGTGTTTGTATCGACCCAAAAATGGGGTTTTTCCCCCAAAAAATGGGGTGGTACCCAAAAAAAATGGGATTTTTATCACTCGGAGATGAGTGTGTGTGTTTGTATCGACCCAAAAATGGGGTTTTCCCCCCCAAAAATGGGGTGGTACCCCAAAAAATGAGATTTTTATCACTCGGAGTTGTGTTTGTGTGTTTGTATCGACCCAAAATGGGGTGTCCCCCCCAAAAAATGAGGTTTGCCCCTCAAAATTGGGGTTTTTCCCCCCCAAAAATGGGGTTTTTTTCCCAAAAAAATGGGGTGTGACCCCAAAAAATGGGATTTTTACCACTCGGAGATGTGTGTGTGTGTTTGTAACTACCTAAAAAATGGGGTTTTCCCAAAAAATGAGTTTCCTCCCAAAAAATGGGGTGTTACCCCCCAAAAATGGTTTTTTTTTCCCCCAAAATTGGGGTTTCCTCCCATTCGGAGTTGTGTTTGTGTGTTTGTATCTACCCCAAAAATGGGGTGTCCCTCCCAAAAAATGGGGTTTTCCCCCCCAAAATGGGGTGTTTACCCCCAAAAATGGAGTTTTCCCCCCCCCAAAATGGGGTGTTTACCCCCCCAAACTGAGGTTTTCCCCCCCAAAATGGGGTGTCCCGACAAAGGCACCGCTGGGATTCGAACCCGGGATCTCCTCTTTTCCTTAACCAAATAAACCCCTAAAATCCGTGTTTTTTCCCCAAAATTCCGGGGTTTTTCCCCCCAAATTTCCGCTTTTCCCCCAATTTGAGAGTCCCCAAATAATCTGGGGGTGTCCCCCGTTAAAAAGGGGGTGCCCCGACAAAAGGCACCGCTGGGATTCGAACCCGGGATCTCCTCTTTTCCTTAACCAAATAAACCCCTAAAATCCACGGGTTTTCCCCCAAAATTCCGGGTTTTTTCCCCCAGAATTCCGGGTTTTTTCCCCCCAAATCGGGGTTTTTCCTACAAATGAGGAGTCCCCGAATGAACTGGGGGTGTCTCCCCCAAAAAAGGGGGTGCCCCGACATAAGGCACCGCTGGGATTCGAACCCACGATATCTCGTTTACTTCAATCAATTAAACCCCTAAAATCCGTGGTTTTTTCCCCAAAATTCCGGGTTTTTTCCCCAAAATTCCGGATTTTTTCCCCAAAATTCCGGAGTTTTTCCCCCCAAATTTCCGCTTTTCCCCCAATTTGAGAGTCCCCGAATGAACTGGGGGTGTCCCCCGTTAAAAAGGGGGTGTCCCGACAAAAGGCACCGCTGGGATTCGAACCCGGGATCTCCTCTTTTCTTTAACCAAATAAACCCCTAAAATCCACGGGTTTTACCCCAAAATTCCGGGTTTTTTCCCCCAGAATTCCGGTTTTTTCCCCAAAATCGGGTTTTTTTTCTACAAATGAAGAGTCCCCGAAAAATCTGGGGGTGTCCCCCGTTAAAAAGGGGGTGCCCCGACATAAGGCACCGCTGGGATTCGAACCCACGATATCTCGTTTACTTCAATCAAT
>NW_027095321.1:0-24279 GCF_029207755.1 Chamaea fasciata | reverse complement strand
TGCCCTGGCTTCCCCCTCGGTGTTCCTGGGGGTGCCCTGCCTGTCACCTAGGGGCCCCTGGGGGGTGCCCTGGCTGTCTTTAGGGTGCCCTGGCTGTCCCCTAGGTGTCCCTGGGGGTGCCCTCGGTGTCCCTGGAGTGCCCTGGCTGTCCCCTAGTTGTTCCTGGGGGGGGCCCTGGCTGTCCCCTACGTGTCCCTGGGGGTGCCCTGCCTGTCCCCCTAGGTGTCCCTGGGGGTGCCCTGGCTGTCTTTAGGGTGCCCTGGCTGTCCCCTAGGTGTCCCTGGGGGTGCCCTGCCTGTCCCTGGGGGTGCCCTGGCTGTCCCCTAGGTGACCCTGGGGGGGCCCTGGCTGTCCCCTAGGTGTCCCTGGGGGTCCCCTAGGTGTCCCTGGGGGTGCCCTGGGTGTCCCTAGGGTGCCTTGGCTGTCCTCAAGGTGTCCCTGTGGGTGCCCAGAGTGTCCCTGGGAGTGCCCTGGCTGTCCCCTAGGGGTTTCTGGGGGTGCCCTGGCTGTCCCGTCAGTGTCCCTGGGGGTGTCCTGGGTGTCCCTGGACTGCCCTGGCTGACCCCTAAATGTCCCTGGGGGTGCCCTGGCTGTCCCCTAGGTGTCCCTGGGGGTGTCCTGTGGGTCCCTGGGGTGCCCTGGGGGTACCCTGGCTGTTCCTGGAGGTGCCCTGCCTGTCCCTTAGGTGTCCCTGGGGTGCCCTGGCTGTCCCTAGGGTGCCCTGGCTGGGCCCTCAGTGTCTCTGGGGGTGCCCTAGGTGTCCCTGGGCGTGCCCATGGTGTTCCTTGGGTTCCCTGGCTGTCCCCTAGGTGTCCCTGGGAGGGCCCTGGGTGTCCCCTAGGTGTCCCTGGGGGTGCCCTGCGTGTCCCTAGGGTGCCCTAGCTGTCCCGTAGGTGTCCCTGGGGGTGCCCTGCCTGTCCCCTAGGTGTCGTTGGGGGTGCCCTGGGTGTCCCTGGGGGTGCCCTGCCTGTCCCCTAGGTGTCCCTGGGGGTGCCCTGGGTGTCCCTGGGGTGCCCTAACTGTCTCCTTCGAGTCCCTGGGGGTGCCCTGGGTGTCCCTGGGGGTGCCCTGGCGGTCCCTAGGGTGCCCTGGCTGTCCTTTAGGTGTCCCTGGGGGTGCCCTGGATGTCCCTGAGGTGCCCTGGCTGTCTTCAAGGTGTCCCTGTGGGTGCCCAGAGTGTCCCTGGGAGTGCCCTGGCTGTCCCCTAGGGGTCTCTGGGGGTGCCCTGGCTGTCCCGTCAGTGTCCCTAGGGGTGCCCTGCCTGTCCCCTAGGTGTCCCTGGGGGTGCCATGCCTGTCCCCTAGGTGTCCCTGGGGGTGCCCTGGGTGTCCCTGGAGTGCCCTGGCTGTCCCCTAGTTGTCCCTGGGGGGGCCCTGGCTGTCCCCTAGGTGTCCCTGGTGGTGCCCTGCCTGTCCCCTAAGTGTCCCTGGGGGTGCCCTGGCTGTCCTCTAGGTGTCCCTGGGGGTGCCCTGGGTGTCCCTGGGGATGCCCTGGCTGTCCCCTAGGTGTCCCTGGGGGTGCGCTGGCTGTCCCTGGGGGGGCCCTGGCTCTGCCCTAGGTGTCCCTGGCGTTGCCCTGGCTGTCCCTAGGGTGCCCTGACTGTGCCCTTGGTGTCCCTGGGGGTGCTCTGGCTGTCTCTGGAGTGCCTTGGCTGTCCCCTAGGTGTCCCTGGGGGTGCCCTGGCTGTCTCTGGAGTGCCCTGGCTGTCCCCTAGGTGTCCCTGGGGGTGCCCTGGCTGTCCCCTAGGTGTCCCTGGGGGTGCCCTGGCTGTCCTCTTGGTGTCCCTGGGGGTGCCCTGGGTGTCCCTGGGGTGCCCTGGCTGTCCCCTAGGGGTCTCTGGGGGTGCCCTGCCTGTCCCCTAGGTGTCCCTGGGGGTGCCCTGGCTGTGCCCTCGGTGTCCCCTGAGGGTGCCCTGGGTGTCCCTGGGGTGCCATGGCTGTCCCCTAGGTGTCCCTGGGGGTGCCCTGGGTGTCCCTGGGGTGCCCTGGCTGTCGCCTTCGTGTCCCTGGGGGTGCCCTGGGTGTCCCTGGGGGTGCCCTGGCTGTCACCTAGGTGTCCCTTGGGGTGCCCTGGCTGTCCCCTAGGTGTCCCTGGGGGTGCCCTGGCTGTCCCCTAGGTGTCCCTGGGGGTGCCCTGGGTGTCCCTGTGGGTGCCCTGGCGGTCCCATAGGTGTCCCTGGGTGTGCCCTGGATGTCCCTGAGGTGCCCTGGCTGTCTTCAAGGTGTCCCTTTGGGTGCCCAGAGTGTCCCTGGGAGTGCCCTGGCTGACCCCTAAATGTCCCTGGGGGTGCCCTGGCTGTCCCCTAGGTGTCCCTGGGGGTGTCCTGTGGGTCCCTGGGGTGCCCTGGGGGTACCCTGGCTGTCCCTGGAGGTGCCCTGCCTGTCCCTTAGGTGTCCCTGGGGTGCCCTGGCTGTCCCTAGGGTGCCCTGGCTGTGCCCTCGGTGTCTCTGGGGGTGCCCTGGGTGTCCCTAGGGTGTCCTGGCTGTCCCCTCGGTGTCCCTGGGGGTGCCCTGGGTGTCCCTGGGGGTGCCCTGGCTTTCCCCTAGGTGTCCCTGGGGGTGCCCTGGCTGTCCCTAGGGTGCCCTGGCTGGGCCCTCAGTGTCTCTGGGGGTGCCCTAGGTGTCCCTGGGCGTGCCCATGGTGTTCCTGGGGTTCCCTGGCTGTCCCCTAGGTGTCCCTGGGAGGGCCCTGGGTGTCCCCTAGGTGTCCCTGGGGGTGCCCTGCGTGTCCCTAGGGTGCCCTAGCTGTCCCGTAGGTGTCCCTGGGGGTGCCCTGCCTGTCCCCTAGGTGTCGTTGGGGGTGCCCTGGGTGTCCCTGGGGGTGCCCTGCCTGTCCCCTAGGTGTCCCTGGGGGTGCCCTGGGTGTCCCTGGGGTGCCCTGGCTGTCTCCTTCGAGTCCCTGGGGGTGCCCTGGGTGTCTCTGGGGGTGCCCTGGCGGTCCCTAGGGTGCCCTGGCTGTCCTTTAGGTGTCCCTGGGGGTGCCCTGGATGTCCCTGAGGTGCCCTGGCTGTCTTCAAGGTGTCCCTGTGGGTGCCCAGAGTGTCCCTGGGAGTGCCCTGGCTGTCCCCTAGGGGTCTCTGGGGGTGCTCTGGCTGTCCCGTCAGTGTCCCTGGGGGTGCCCTGCCTGTCTCCTAGGTGTCCCTGGGGGTGCCATGCCTGTCCCCTAGGTGTCCCTGGGGGTGCCCTGGGTGTCCCTGGAGTGCCCTGGCTGTCCCCTAAATGTCACTGGGGGTGCCCTGGCTGTCCCCTAGGTGTCCCTGGGGGTGTCCTGCCTTCCCCTAGGTGTCCCTGGGGGTGCCCTGGCTTTCCCCTAGGTGTCCCTGGGGGTGCCCTGGGTGTCCCTGGAGTGCCCTGGCTGTCCCCTAGTTGTCCCTGGGGGGGCCCTGGCTGTCCCCTAGGTGTCCCTGGGGGTGCCCTGCCTGTCCCCTAAGTGTCCCTGGGGGTGCCCTGGCTGTCCTCTAGGTGTCCCTGGGGGTGCCCTGGGTGTCCCTGGGGATGCCCTGGCTGTCCCCTAGGTGTCCCTGGGGGTGCGCTGGCTGTCCCTGGGGGGGCCCTGGCTCTGCCCTAGGTGTCCCTGGCGTTGCCCTGGCTGTCCCTAGGGTGCCCTGACTGTGCCCTTGGTGTCCCTGGGGGTGCTCTGGCTGTCTCTGGAGTGCCCTGGCTGTCCCCTAGGTGTCCCTGGGGGTGCCCTGGCTGTCTCTGGAGTGCCCTGGCTGTCCCCTAGGTGTCCCTGGGGGTCCCCTGGCTGTCCCCTAGGTGTCCTTGGGGGTGCCCTGGCTGTCCTCTTGGTGTCCCTGGGGGTGCCCTGGGTGTCTCTGGGGTGCCCTGGCTGTCCCCTAGGGGTCTCTGGGGGTGCCCTGCCTGTCCCCTAGGTGTCCCTGGGGGTGCCCTGGCTGTGCCCTCGGTGTCCCTGAGGGTGCCCTGGGTGTCCCTGGGGTGCCATGACTGTCCCCTAGGTGTCCCTGGGGGTGCCCTGGGTGTCCCTGGGGTGCCCTGGCTGTCCCCTTCGTGTCCCTGGGGGTGCCCTGGGTGTCCCTGTGGGTGCCCTGGCGGTCCCCTAGGTGTCCCTGGGGGTGCCCTGGATGTCCCTGAGGTGCCCTGGCTGTCTTCAAGGTGTCCCTTTGGATGCCCAGAGTGTCCCTGGGAGTGCCCTGGCTGTCCCCTAGGGGTCTCTGGGGGTGCCCTGGCTGTCCCGTCACTGTCTCTGGGGGTGCCCTGCCTGTCCCCTAGGTGTCCCTGGGGGTGCCCGGCGTGTCCCCTAGGTGTCCCTGGGGGTGCCCTGGGTGTCCCTGGAGTGCCCTGGCTGTCCCCTAAATGTCCCTGGGGGTGCCATTGCTGTCCCCTAGGTGTCCCTGGGGGTGTCCTGCCTTCCCCTAGGTGTCCCTGGGGGTGCCCTGGCTGTCCCCTAGGGGCCCCTGGGGGTGCCCTGGCTGTCTTTAGGGTGCCCTGGCTGTCCCCTAGGTGTCCCTGGGGGTGCCCTCCGTGTCCCTGGAGTGCCCTGGCTGTCCCCTAGTTGTCCCTGGGGGGGGCCCTGGCTGTCCCCTACGTGTCCCTGGGGGTGCCCTGCCTGTCCCCTAGGTGTCCCTGGGGGTGCCCTGGCTGTCCACTAGGTGTCCCTGGGGGTGCCCTGGGTGTCCCTGGGGGTGCCCTGGCTGTCCCCTAGGTGTCCCTGGGGGTGCCCTTGGTGTCCCTGGGGGTGCTCTGGCTGTCCCTCGGGTGCCCTGGCTGTCCCCTAGGTGTCCCTGGGGGTGCCCTGGCTGTCTCTGGAGTGCCCTGGCTGTCCCCTAGGTGTCCCTGGTAGTGCCCTGGCTGTCCCCTAGGTGTCCCTGGGGGTGCCCTGGCTGTCTTCTAGGTGTCCCTGGGGGTGCCCTGGCTGTCCCCTAGGTGTCCCTGGGGGTGCCTTGACTGTCCCTAGGGTGCCCTGGCTGTGCCCCCGGTGTCTCTGGGGGGTGTCCTAGGTGTCCCTGGGGGTGACCTCCGTGTCCCTGGGGGTGCCCTGGCTGTCCCCTAGGTGTCCCTGGGGGAGCCCTGGGTGTGCCTGGGGTGCCCTGGCTGTCCCCTAGGTGTCCCTTGGGGGGCCCTGGCTGTCCCTGGGGTGCCCTGGCTGTCCCCAAGGTGTCCCTGTGGGTGCCCAGAGTGTCCCTGGGGGTCCCCAGGGTGTTCCTTAGGTGTCCGTGGGGGTACCCTTGCTGTCCCCTAGGTGTCCCTGGGGGTGCCCTGGCTGTCCCTGGGGTGCTCTGGATGTCCCCTTGGTGTCCCTGGGGGTGCCCTGCCTGTCCCTAGGGTGCCCTGGCTGTGCCCTAGGTGTCCCTGGGGGTGCCCTGGCTGTCCCTGGGGTGCCCTGGCTGTCCCCTAGGTGGCCCTGGGGGTGCCCTGGGAGTCCCTGGGGGTGCCCTGGAGGTCCCCTAGGTGTCCCTGCGGGTTCCTTGGGTGTCCCTGGTGTGCCCTGGCTGTCCCCAAGGTGTCCCTGTGGGTGCCCAGAGTGTCCTTGGGAGTGCCCTGGCTGTCCCCTAGGGGTCTCTGGGGGGGGCCCTGGCTGTCCCGTCAGTGTCCCTGGGGGTGCCCTGCCTGTCCCCTAGGTGTCCCTGGGGGTCCCCTTGGTGTCCCTGGGGGTGCCCAGGGTGTTCCTTAGGTGTCCCTGGGGGTGCCCTTGCTGTCCCCTAGGTGTCCCTGGGGGTGCCCTGGCTGTCTTTAGGGTGCCCTGGCTGTCCCCTAGGTGTCCCTGGGGGTGCCCTGGGTGTCCCTGGGGGTGCCCTGGAGGTCCCCTAGGTGTCCCTGGGGGTGCCCTGGCTGTCCCTGGGGTGCCCTGGCTGTCCCCATGGTGTTCCTGTGGGTGCCCAAAGTGTCCCTGGGAGTGCCCTGGCTGTCCGCTAGGGGTCTCTGGGGGTGCCCTGGCTGTCCCGTCAGTGTCCCTGGGGGTGCCCTGCCTGTCCCCTAGGTGTCCCTGGGGGTCCCCTTGGTGTCCCTGGGGGTGCCCAGGGTGTTCCTTAGGTGTCCCTGGGGATGCCCTGGCTGTCCCTGGGGTGCTCTGGATGTCCCCTTGGTGTCCCTGGGAGTGCCCTGGCTGTCCCTAGGGTGCCCTGGATGTGCCCTAGGGGTCCCTGGGGGTGCCCTGGCTGTCCCTAGGGTGCCCTGGCTGTCACCTAGGTTTCCGTTGGGGTGCCCTTGCTGTCCCCTAGGTGTCCCTGGGGGTTCCCTGCCTCTTCCCTCGGTGTCCCTGGGGGTGCCCTGGCTGTCTCCTAGGTGTCCCTGGGGGTGCCCTGGCTGTCCCCTAGGTGTCCCTGGGGGTGCCCTGGGTGTCCCTGGGGGTGCCCTCGCTGTCCCTGGGGTGCCCTGGCTGTCCCCTAGGTGGCCCTGGGGGTGCCCTGGGTGTCCCTGGGGGTGCACTGGAGGTCCCCTAGGTGTCCCTGGGGGTGCCCTGGCTGTCCCTGGGGTGCCCTGGATGTCCCCAAGGTGTCCCTGGGGGTGCCCTGCCTGTCCTCTCGGTGTCCCTGGGGGTGCCCTGGCTGTGCCCTCGGTGTCCCTGGGGGTGCCCTGGCTGTCCCTAGGGTGCCTTGGCTGTCCCCTAGGTGTCCCCGTGGGGGGCCCTGGCTGTCCCCTAGGTGTCCCTGGGGGTGCACAGGGTGTCCCGGGGGTTCCCTGGCTGTCCCCTAGGTGTCCCTGGGGGGGCCCTGGTGTCCCTGCGTTGCCCTGGCTGTCCCCTAGGTGTCCTTGCCTCGCTCGTATCCTCGACTCCGCTTCCGGCGCCATGGTGACTCCCCTCCCAGTCTGGACCATTGTGGCCTCACCCCCTCCCCTGGGGCCATCCGACCCATCCCAGTATAGACCAGTAATGCACCGAGTGGCCACCATGGACCCCCACACGCCTGCCAGTTCATCCCAGTTCATCCCAGTCCACTCTTTGTCCATCCCAGGTTTCTCTGGTCACCCTCCAGTGCTCTCAGTCCATCCCAGTCCCGCAGGTGTTGGTGCTTGGGGCTTGATGAGCTGGTGCCTGTCCGCAACGTGGAGCGGCTCAAACGGGACCTCAGGGTGAGGGGGGCGCGGATTTGGGGGGATCCTGGGGGTCCTGAGTTGTCGTGGAGGGGGTTTTTGGGTTGTGGGGGGTCTGGGGAGCGTCCTGGGGGCTGCTTTGGGTGCTTTGGGGGGTATTCGGGAGGTTTGGGCGGCCCATTTGAGGCATCAAAGAACCTGAGGAGGGTTTTGATAGCTCCTGGAGGTGGAGGGGGCCGTGGGGGTGAGCTGGCTGTCCCAGGGGGTTCCTGGCTGTCCCTCGATGTCCCTGGGGTGCCCTGGCTGTCACTTAGGTGTCCCTCGGGGTGCCCTGGCTGTCCCTAGGGTGCCCTGGCTGTCCCCTAGGTGTCCCTGGGGTGGCCTGACTGTCCCTAGGTGTCCCTGGGGGTACCCTGGCTGTCCCTGGAGGTGCCCTGCCTTTCCCCTAGGTGTCCCTGGGGGTGTCCTGCCTTGCCCTAGGTGTCCCTGGGGGTGCCCTAGCTGTCCCCTCCGTGTCCCTGGGGGTGCCCTGGGTGTCCCTGGGGTGCCCTGGCTGACCCCAAGGTGTCCCTTGGGGTGCCCAGAGTGTCCCTAGGAGGTCCCTGGCTGTCCCCTAGGGGTCTCTGGGGGTGCCCTGGCTGTCCCTAGGGTGCCCTGGCTGTGCCCTAGGTGTCTCTGGGGGTGCCCTGGCTGTCCCTAGGGTGCCCTGGCTGTGCCCTCGGTGTCTCTGGGGGTGCCCTAGGTGTCCCTGGGGGTGACCTCGGTGTCACTGGGGGTGCCCTGGCTGTCCCCTAGGTGTCCCTGGGGGAGCCCTGGGTGTGCCTGAGGTGCCCTGGCTGTCCCCTAGGTGTCCCTGGGGGGGCCCTGGGTGTCCCTGGGGTGCCCTGGCTGTCCCCTAGGTGGCCCTGGGGGTGCCCTGGGTGTCCCTGGGGGTGCCCAGGGTGTTCCTTAGGTGTCCCTGGGGGTGCCCTGGCTGTCCCTGGGGTGCCCTGGCTGTCCCCTAGGTGTCCCTGGGGGTGCCCTGGGTGTCCCTGGGGGTGCCCTGGCTGTCCCTGGGGTGCCCTGGCTGTCCCCTAGGTGGCCCTGGGGGTGCCCTGGGTGTCCCTGGGGGTGCCCTGGAGGTCCCCTAGGTGTCCCTGGGGGTGCCCTGGCTGTCCCTGGGGTGCCCTGGCTGTCCCCAAGGTGTCCCTGTGGGTGCCCAAAGTGTCCCTGGGAGTGCCCTGGCTGTCCCTTAGGGGTCTCTGGGGGTGCCCTGGCTGTCACGTCAGTGTCCCTGGATGTCCCCTTGGTGTCCCTGGGGGTGCCCTGGCTGTCCCTAGGGTGCCCTGGCTGTCACCTAGGTGTCCCTTGGGGTGCCCTGGCTGTCCCCTAGGTGTCCCTGGGGGTGCCCTGCCTCTCCCCTCGGTGTCCCTGGGGGTGCCCTGGCTGTCCCCTAGGTGTCCCTAGGGGTGCCCTGGGTGTCCCTGGGGGTGCCCTGGCTGTCCCCTAGGTGTCCCTGGGGGTGCCCTGGGTGTCCCTGGGGGTGCCCTCGCTGTCCCTGGGGTGCCCTGGCTGTCCCCTAGGTGGCCCTGGAGGTCCCCTAGGTGTCCCTGGGTGTGCCATGGCTGTCCCTGGGGTGCCCTGGCTGTCCCCAAGGTGTCCCTGGGGGTGCCCTGCCTGTCCTCTCGGTGTCCCTGGGGGTGCCCTGGCTGTGCCCTCGGTTTCCCTGGGGGTGCCCTGGCTGTCCCTAGGGTGCCCTGGCTGTCCCCTAGGTGTCCCTGGGGGTGCACAGGGTGTCCCTGGGGTTCCCTGGCTGTCCCCTAGGTGTCCCTGGGGGTGCCCTAGCTGTCCCCTCCGTGTCCCTGGGGGTGCCCTGGGTGTCCCTGGGGTGCCCTGGCTGACCCCAAGGTGTCCCTTGGGGTGCCCAGAGTGTCCCTAGTAGGTCCCTGGCTGTCCCCTAGGGGTCTCTGGGGGTGCCCTGGCTGTCCCGTCAGTGTCACTGGGGGTGCCCTGCCTGTCCCTTAGGTGTCCCTGGGGGTGCCCTGGCTGTCCCTAGGGTGCCCTGGCTGTGCCCTCGGTGTCTCTGGGGGTGCCCTGGCTGTCCCTAGGGTGCCATGGCTGTCCCTAGGGTGCCCTGGCTGTCCCCTCATTGTCCCTGGGGGTGCCCTGGGTGTCCCTGGGGGTGCCCTGCCTGTCCCTAGGGTGCCCTGGCTGTCCCCTACGTGTCCCTGGGGGTGCCCTGGCTGTCCCCTAGGTGTCCCTGGGTGTGCCCATGGTGTCCCTGGCGTTCCCTGGCTGTCCCGTAGGTGTCCCTGGGGGGGCCCTGGGTGTGCCTGGGGTGCCCGGGAGGTCCCCTACGTGTCCCTGGGGTACCCTGGGTGTCCCTGGGCTGCCCTGGCTGTCCTTGGGGTGCCCTGGCTGTCCTTGGTGTCCCAGAGGGTGCCCTGGCTGTCCCGTAGGTGTCCCTGGGCTGCCCTGGCTGTCCCTAGGGTGCCCTGGCGGTGCCCTAGGTGTCTCTGGGGTGCCCTGGCTGTCCCCTCAGTGTCCCTGGGGGTGCCCTGGCTCTCCCCTAGGTGTCCCTGCGGGTGCCCTGGGTGTCCCTGGCGTGCCCTGGCTGTCTCCTAGGTGTCCCTGGGAGTGCCTTGGGTGTCCCTGGCGTGCCCTGGCTGTCTCCTAGGTGTCCCTGTGGGTGCCCTCCCTGTCCCTCGGGATGCCCTGGCTGTCCCCTAGGTGTCCCTGGGGGTGCCCTGGGTGTCCCTGGGGTGCCCTGGCTGTCCCCTAGGTGTCCCTGGGGGGGCCCTGGCTGTCCCCTAGGTGTCCCTGGGGGTGCCCTGGCTGTCCCTGGGGTGCCCTGGCGTTCCCCTAGATGTCCCTGGAGGTCGCCTAGGTGTCCCTGGGGGTGCCCTCGCTGTCCCTGGGGTGCCCTGGCTGTCCCCTAGGTGTCCCTGGGGGTGCCCTGGTGTCCCTCGGGGTGCCCTGGCTGTCCCCTAGGTGTCCCTGGGGGTGCCGTGGGTGTGCCTGGGGTGCCCTGTCTGTCCTCTAGGTTTCCCTGGGGTTGCCCTGGGTGTCCCTGGGGTGCACTGGATGTCCCCTAGGTGTCCCTGGGGGTGCCCTGGCTGTCCCCTTGGTGTCCCGAGGGTGCCCTGTCTGTGCCCTTGGTGTCCCTGGGGGTGCCCTGGCTGTCCCTAGGGTGCCCTGGCTGTCCCCTAGGTGTCCCTGGGGGTGCCGTGGGTGTGCCTTCGGTGCCCTGGCTGTCCTCTAGGTGTCCCTGGGGTTTCCCTGCGTGTCCCTGGGGACGCCCTGGCTGTCCCCTAGCTGTCCCTGGGGGTGCCCTGGGTGTCCCTGGGGGGGCCCTGGCTGTCCCCTAGGAGTCTCTGGGGGTGCCCTGCCTGTCCCCTAGGTGTCCCTGGGGGTGCCCTGGCTGTCTCTAGGGTGCCCTGGCTGTGCCCTTGGTGTCCCTGGGGGTGCCCTGGCTGTCCCTAGGGTGCCCTCGCTGTCCCGTAGGTGTCCCTGAGGGGTGCCCTGGGTGTCCCTGGGGGTGCCCAGGCTGTCCCCTAGGTGTCCCTGGGGGTGCCCTGGGTGTCCCTGGGGTGCCCTGGCTGTCCCCTAGGTGTCCCTGGGGGGGCCCTGGCTGTCCCCTAGGTGTCCCTGGGGGTGCCCTGGCTGTCCCTGGGGTGCTTTGGCTGTCCCCTAGGTGTCCCTGGGGGTGCCCTGGCTGTCCCTGGGGGGGCCCTGGCTGTCCCCTAGATGTCCCTGGAGGTCGCCTAGGTGTCCCTGTGGGTGCCCTCGCTGTCCCTGGCGTGCCCTGGCTGTCCCCTAGGTGTCCCTGGGGGTGCCCTGGTGTCCCTCGGGGTGCCCTGGCTGTCCCCTAGGTGTCCCTGGGGGTGCCGTGGGTGTGCCTGGGGTGCCCTGTCTGTCCGCTAGGTGTCCCTGGGGTTTCCCTGGGTGTCCCTGGGGTGCACTGGATGTCCCCTAGGTGTCCCTGGGGGTGCCCTGGCTGTCCCCTTGGTGTCCCGAGGGTGCCCTTTCTGTGCCCTTGGTGTCCCTGGGGGTGCCCTGGCTGTCCCTAGGGTGCCCTGGCTGTCCCCTAGGTGTCCCTGGGGGTGCGGTGGGTGTGCCTTCGGTGCCCTGGCTGTCCTCTAGGTGTCCCTGGGGTTGCCCTGCGTGTCCCTGGGGACGCCCTGGCTGTCCCCTAGGTGTCCCTGGGGGGGCCCTGGCTGTCCCCTCGGTGTCCCTGGGGGTGCCCAGGGTGTCCCTGGGGTTCCCTGGCTGTCCCCTACGTGTCCCTGGGGGTGCCCAGGGTGTCCCTGGGGGTGCCCTTGCTGTCCCGTAGGTGTCCCTGGGGGGGCCCTGGCCATCCCCTAGGTGTCCCTGGGGGTTCCCTGCCTGTCCCCTTGGTGTCCCTGGGGGTGCCCTGGGTGTCCCTGGGGGTGCCCTGGCTGTCCCCTAGGTGTCCCTGGGGGTTCCCTGCCTGTCCCCTAGGTGTCCCTGGGGGTTCCCTGGGTGTCCCTGGGGGTGCCCTGGCTGTCCCCTAGGTGTCCCTGGGTGTGCCCTGGGTGTCCCTGTAGTGCCCTGGCTGTCCCCTAAATGTCCCTGGGGGTGCCCTGGGTGTCCCTGGAGTGCCCTAGCTGTCCCCTAAATGTCCCTGGGGGTGCCCTGGCTGTCCCCTAGGTGTCCCTGGGGGTGTCCTGCCTTCCCCTTGGTGTCCCAGGGGGTGCCCTGGGTGTCCCTGGGGTGCCCTGGCTGTCCCCTAGGTGTCCCTGGGGTGCCCTGGCTGTCCCCTATGTGTCCCTGGGGGGGCCCTGGCTGTCCCTGGGGTGCCCTGGCTGTCCCCTAGGTGGCCCTGGGGGTGCCCTGGGTGTCCCTGGGGGTGCCCTTGAGGTCCCCTAGGTGTTCCTGGGGGTGCCCTGGGTGTCCCTGGTGTGCCCTGGCTGTCCCCAAGGTGTCCCTGTGGGTGCCCAAAGTGTCCCTGGGAGTGCCCTGGCTGTCCCCTAGGGGTATCTGGGGGTGCCCTGGCTGTCCTGTAAGTGTCCCTGGGGGTGCCCTGCCTGTCCCCTAGGTGTCCCTGGGGGTCCCCTTGGTGTCCCTGGGGGTGCCCAGGGTGTTCCTTAGGTGTCCCTGGGGGTGCCCTGGCTGTCCCTGGGGTGCTCTGGATGTCCCCTTGGTGTCCCTGGGGGTGCCCTGGCTGTCCCTAGGGTGCCCTGGCTGTGCCCTAGGGGTCCCTGGGGGTGCCCTGGCTGTCCCTAGGGTGCCCTGGCTGTCACCTAGGTGTCCCTTGGGGTGCCCTGGCTGTCCCCTAGGTGTCCCTGGGGGTGCTCTGACTCTCTCCTTGGTGTCCCTGGGGGTGCCCTGGCTGTCCCCTAGGTGTCCCTGGGGGTGCCCTGGGTGTCCCTGGGGGTGCCCTTGCTGTCCCCTAGGTGTCCCTGGGGGTGCCCTGGGTGTCCCTGGGGGTTCCCTCGCTGTCCCTGGGGTGCCCTGGCTGTTCCCTAGGTGGCCCTGGGGGTGCCCTGGAGGTCCCCTAGGTGTCCCTGGGGGTGCCCTGGCTGTCCCTGGGGTGCCCTGGCTGTCCCCAAGGTGTCCCTGGGGGTGCCCTGCCTGTCCTCTCGGTGTCCCTGGGGGTGCCCTGGCTGTCCCCTCGGTGTCCCTGGGGGTGCCCTGCTTTTCCCCTAGGTGTCCTTGGGGGGGCCCTGGCTGTCCCCTACGTGTCCCAGGGGGTGTCCTGCCTTCCCCTAGGTGTCCCTCGGGTGACCTGGCTTTCCCCTAGGTGTCCCTGGGGGTTCCCTGCGTGTCCCTGGGGTGCCCTGGCTGTCCCCTAGGTGTCCCTGGGGGTGCCCTGCCTGTCCCCTAAGTGTCGTTGGGGGTGCCCTGGGTGTCCCTGGGGGTGCCCTGCCTGTCCCCTAGGTGTCCCTGGGGTGCCCTGGCTTTCCCCTTCGTGTCCCTGGGGGTGCCCTGGGTGTCCCTGGGGGTGCCCTGGCGGTCCCTAGGGTGCCCTGGCTGTTCCCTAGGTGTCCCTGGGGGTGCCCTGGATGTCCCTGAGGTGCCCTGGCTGTCTTCAAGGTGTCCCTGTCGGTGCCCAGAGTGTCCCTGGGAGTGCCCTGGCTGTCCCTGGGGTGCCCTGGCTGTCCCCAAGGTGTCCCTGGGTGTGCCCCGCCTGTCATCTCGGTGTCCCTGGGGGTGCCCTGGCTGTGCCCTAGGGGTCCCTGGGGGTGCCCTGGCTGTCCCTAGGGTGCCCTGGCTGTCACCTAGGTGTCCCTTGGGGTGCCCTGGCTGTCCCCTAGGTGTCCCTGGGGGTGCCCTGCCTCTCCCCTAGGTTTCCCTGGGGGTGCCCTGGCTGTCCCCTAGGTGTCCCTGGGGGTGCCCTGGGTGTCCCTGGGGGTGCCCTGGCTGTCCCCTAGGTGTCCCTGGGGGTACCCTGGGTGTCCCTGGGGTGCCCTCGCTGTCCCTGGGGTGCCCTTGCTGTCCCCTGGGTGGCCCTGGGGGTGCCCTGGGTGTCCCTGGGGGTGCCCTGGAGGTCCCCTAGGTGTCCCTGGGGGTGCCCTGGCTGTCCCTGGGGTGCTCTGGCTGTCCCCAAGGTGTCCCTGGGGGTGCCCTGCCTGTCTTCTCGGTGTCCCTGGGGGTGCCCTGGCTGTGCCCTCGGTGTCCCTGGGGGTGCCCTGGCTGTCCCTAGGGTGCCTTGGCTGTCCTCTAGGTGTCCCGGGGGGGGCCCTGGGTGTCCCTGGGCGTGCACAGGGTGTCCCTGGGGTTCCCTGGCGGTCCCCTAGGTGTCCTGGGGGGGGCCCTGGCTGTCCCCTAGGTGTCCCTGGGGGTGCACAGGGTGTCCCTGGGGTTCCCTGGCTGTCCCCTAGGTGTCCCTGGGGGGGCCCTGGTGTCCCTGCGTTGCCCTGGCTGTCCCCTAGGTGTCCTTGCCTCGCTTGTATCCTCGACTCCGCCTCCGGCGCCATGGTGACTCCCCTCCTAGTCTGGACCATTGTGGCCTCACCCCCTCCCCTGGGGCCATCCGACCCATCCCAGTATAGACCAGTAAGGCACCGAGTGGCCACCATGGACCCCCACACGCCTGCCAGTTCATCCCAGTTCATCCCAGTCCACTCTTCGTCCATCCCAGGTTTCTCTGGTCACCCTCCCAGTGCTCTCAGTCCATCCCAGTCCCGCAGGTGTTGGTGCTTGGGGCTTGATGAGCTGGTGCCTGTCCGCAACGTGGAGCGGCTCAAACGGGACCTCAGGGTGAGGGGGGCGCGGATTTGGGGGGATCCTGGGGGTCCTGAGTTGTCGTGGAGGGGGTTTTTGGGTTGTGGGGGGTCTGGGGAGCGTCCTGGGGGCTGCTTTGGGTGCTTTGGGGGGTATTCGGGAGGTTTGGGCGGCCCATTTGAGGCATCAAAGAACCTGAGGAGGGTTTTGATAGCTCCTGGAGGTGGAGGCGGCCGTGGGGGTGAGCTGGCTGTCCCAGGAGGTTCCTGGCAGTCCCTCGATGTCCCTGGGGTGCCCTGGCTGTCACTTAGGTGTCCCTCGGGGTGCCCTGGCTGTCCCTAGGGTGCCCTGGCTGTCCCCTAGGTGTCCCTGGGGTGCCCTGACTGTCCCTAGGTGTCCCTGGGGGTACCCTGGCTGTCCCTGGAGGTGCCATGCCTGTCCCCTAGGTGTCCCTGGGGGTGTCCTGCCTTGCCCTAGGTGTCCCTGGGGGTGCCCTAGCTGTCCCCTCCGTGTCCCTGGGGGTGCCCTGGGTGTCCCTGTGGTGCCCTGGCTGACCCCAAGGTGTCCCTTGGGGTGCCCAGAGTGTCCCTAGGAGGTCCCTGGCTGTCCCCTAGGGGTCTCTGGGGGTGCCCTGGCTGTCCCGTCAGTGTCACTGGGGGTGCCCTGCCTGTCCCTTAGGTGTCCCTGGGGGTGCCCTGGCTGTCCCTAGGGTGCCCTGGCTGTGCCCTCGGTGTCTCTGGGGGTGCCCTGGCTGTCCCTAGGGTGCCATGGCTGTCCCTAGGGTGCCCTGGCTGTCCCCTCGGTGTCCCTGGGGGTGCCCTGGGTGTCCCTGGGGTGCCCTGGCTGTCCCCTAGGTGTCCCTGGGGGGGCCCTGGCTGTCCCCTAGGTGTCCCTGGGGGTGCCCTGCCTGTCCCTAGGGTGCCCTGGCTGTCCCCTACGTGTCCATGGGGGTGCCCTGGCTGTCCCCTAGGTGTCCCTGGGTGTGCCCATGGTGTCCCTGGCGTTCCCTGGCTGTCCCGTAGGTGTCCCTGGGGGGGCCCTGGGTGTGCCTGGGGTGCCCGGGAGGTCCCCTACGTGTCCCTGGGGTACCCTGGGTGTCCCTGGGCTGCCCTGGCTGTCCTTGGGGTGCCCTGGCTGTCCTTGGTGTCCCAGAGGGTGCCCTGGCTGTCCCGTAGGTGTCCCTGGGGGTGCCCTGGCTGTCCCCTTGGTGTCCCTAAGGTGCCCTGTCTGTGCCCTTGGTGTCCCTGGGGGTGCCCTGGCTGTCCCTAGGGTTCCCTGGCTGTCCCCTAGGTGTCCCTGAGGGGTGCCCTGGGTGTCCCTGGGGGTGCCCAGGCTGTCCCCTACGTGTCCCTGGGTGTGCCCTGGGTGTCCCTGGGGAAGCCCTGGCTGTCCCCTAGGTGTCCCTGGGGTGCCCTGGCTGTCCCCTCGGTGTCCCTGGGGGTGCCCAGGGTGTCCCTGGGGTGCCCTGGCTGTCCCCTACGTGTCCCTGGGGGTGCCCTGGGTGTCCCTGGGGGTGCCCTGGCTGTCCTTGGGGTGCTCTGGCTGTCCCCTTGGTGTCTCTGGGGGTGCCCTGGCTGTCCCCTAGCTGTCTCTGGGGGTGCTCTGGCTGTCCCTGGGGTGCCATGCCTGTCCTCTACGTGTCCCTGGGGGTGCCCTGGCTGTCCCCTCCGTGTCCTTGGGGGTGCCCTGCTTTTCCCCTAGGTGTCCTTGGGGGGGCCCTGGCTGTCCCCTAAGTGTCCCTGGGGGTGCCCTGCCTGTCCCCTACGTGTCCCTGGGGGTGCCATGCCTGTCCCCTAGGTGTCCCTGGGGGTTCCCTGCCTGTCCCCTCGGTGTCCCTGGGGGTGCCATGGCTGTCCCTAGGGACTGGCTGTCCCCTAGGGGTCTCTGGGGGTGCCCTGCCTGTCCCCTAGGTATCCCTGGGGGTGCCCTGGGTGTCCCTGGGGGCGCCCAGCGTGTCCCTGGGGTGCCCTGGCTGTGCCCTACGTGTCCCTGGGTGTGCCCTGGGTGTCCCTGGGGGTGCCCTTGCTGTCCCCTTGGTGTCCCTGGGGGTTCCCTGGCTGTCCCTGGGGTGCCCTGGCTGTACCCTAGGTGTCCCTGGGGGTGCCCTGGCTGTCCCCTAGGTGTCCCTGGGGTGCCCTGGCTCTCCCCTAGGTGTCCCTGGGGGTGGCCTGGCTGTCCTTGGGGTGCTCTGGCTGTCCCCTTGGTGTCCCTGGGGGTGCCCTGGGTGTCCCTGGGGTGCCCTGGGGGTGCCCTGCCTGTCCCCTAGGTGTCCCTGGGTGGGCCCTGGCCATCCCCTAGGTGTCCCTGGGGGTTCCCTGCCTGTCCCCTTGGTGTCCCTGGGGGTGCCCTGGGTGTCCCTGGGGGTGCCCTGGCTGTCCCCTAGGTGTCCCTGGGGGTTCCCTGCCTGTCCCCTAGGTGTCCCTGTGGGTTCCCTGGGTGTCCCTGGGGGTGCCCTGGCTGTCCCCTAGGTGTCCCTGGGGGTGCCCTGGGTGTCCCTGTAGTGCCCTAGCTGTCCCCGAAATGTCCCTGGGGGTGCCCTGGCTGTCCCCTTGGTGTCCCTGGGGGTGTCCTGCCTTCCCCTAGGTATCCCTGGGGGTGCCCTGGCTTTCCCCTCGGTGTCCCTGGGGGTGCCCTGTCTGTCCCCTTGGTGTCCCAGGGGGTGCCCTGGGTGTCCCTGGGGTGCCCTGGCTGTCCCCTTGGTGTCCATGGGAGAGCCCTGGGTGTCCCTGGGGTGCCCTGGGGGTGCCCTGCCTGTCCCCTAGGTGTCCCTGGGGGTGCCATGCCTGTCCCCTAGGTGTCCCTGGGTGTGCCCTGGCTGTCCCCTAGGTGTCCCTGGGGGTGACCTGCCTGTCCCCTAGGTGTCCCTGGGGGTGCCCTGGCTGTCCCCAGGGTGCCCTGGCTGTATCCTCGGTGTCTCTGGGGGTGCCCTGGCTGTCCCCTAGGTGTCCCTGGGGGTGCCCTGGCTGTCCCCTAGGTGTCGTTGGGGGTGCCCTGGGTGTCCCTGGGGGTGCCCTGCCTGTCCCCTTAATGTCCCTGGGGGTGCCCTGGGTGTCCCTGGGGTGCTCTGGCTGTCCCCTAGGTGTCTCTGGGGGTGCCCTGGCTGTCCCGTCCGTGTCCCTGGGGGTGCCCTGGCTGTCCCGTCAGTGTCCCTGGGGGTTCCCTGCCTGTCCCCTAGGTGTCCCTGGGGCTGCCCTGTGTGTCCCTGGAGTGCCCTGGCTGTCCCCTAAATGTCCCTGGGGGTGCCCTGGCTGTCCCCTACGTGTCACTGAGGGTGTCCTGCCTTCCCCTAGATGTCCCTGGGGGTGCCCTGGGTGTCCCTGGGGGGGCGCTGGCTATCCCCTAGGTGTCCCTGGGGGGCCCTGGGTGTCCCTGGGGGTGCCCTGGCTGTCCCCTAGGTGTCCCTGGGGGTGCCCTGGCTGTCCCCTCGGTGTCCCTGGGGGTGCCCTGCTTTTCCCCTAGGTGTCCTTGGGGGGGCCCTGGCTGTCCCCTATGTGTCCCTGGGGGTGCCCTGCCTGTCCCCTACGTGTCCCTGGGGATGCCATGCCTGTCCCCTAGGTGTCCCTGGGGGTGCCCTGCCTGTCCCCAGAGTGCCCTGGCTGTGCCCTCGGTGTCTCTGGGGGTTTCCTCGCTGTCCCTAGGGTTCCGTGCCTGTCCCCTCGGTGTCCCTGGGGGTGCCATGGCTGTCCCTAGGGTGCCCTGCCTGTCCCCTAGGTGTCCCTGGGGGTGCCCTGGGTGTCCCTGGAGGTGCCCTGGCTGACCCCTAGGTGTCCCTGGGGGTGCCCTGGCTGTCCCCTAGGTGTCCCTGGTGGTGCCCTGGCTGTCCCCTAGGTGTCCCTGGGGTGCTCTGGCTGTCCCCTTTGTGTCCCTGGGGGTGCCCTGGGTGTCCCTGGGGTGCCCTGGGGGTGCCCTGCCTGTCCCCTAGGTGTCCCTGGGGGGGCCCTGGCCATCCCCTAGGTATCCCTGGGGGTTCCCTGCCTGTCCCCTTGGTGTCCCTGGGGGTGCCCTGGGTGTCCCTGGGGGTGCCCTGGCTGTCCCCTAGGTGTCCCTGGGGGTTCCCTGCCTGTCCCCTAGGTGTCCCTGGGGGTTCCCTGGGTGTCCCTGGGAGTGCCCTGGCTGTCCCCTAGGTGTCCCTGGGGGTGCCCTGGGTGTCCCTGTAGTGCCCTGGCTGTCCCCTAAATGTCCCTGGGGGTGCCCTGGGTGTCCCTGGAGTGCCCTAGCTGTCCCCTAAATGTCCCTGGGGGTGCCCTGGCTGTCCCCTAGGTGTCCCTGGGGGTGTCCTGCCTTCCCCTTGGTGTCCCAGGGGGTGCCCTGGGTGTCCCTGGGGTGCCCTGGCTGTCCCCTAGGTGTCCCTGGGGGTGCCGTGGGTGTGCCTTCGGTGCCCTGGCTGTCCTCTAGGTGTCCCTGGGGTTGCCCTGCGTGTCCCTGGGGACGCCCTGGCTGTCCCCTAGCTGTCCCTGGGGGTGCCCTGGGTGTCCCTGGGGGGGCCCTGGCTGTCCCCTAGGAGTCTCTGGGGGTGCCCTGCCTGTCCCCTAGGTGTCCCTGGGGGTGCCCTGGCTGTCCCTAGGGTGCCCTGGCTGTGCCCTTGGTGTCCCTGGGGGTGCCCTGGCTGTCCCTAGGGTGCCCTCGCTGTCCCGTAGGTGTCCCTGAGGGGTGCCCTGGGTGTCCCTGGGGGTGCCCAGGCTGTCCCCTAGGTGTCCCTGGGGGTGCCCTGGGTGTCCCTGGGGTGCCCTGGCTTTCCCCTAGGTGTCCCTGGGGGGGCCCTGGCTGTCCCCTAGGTGTCCCTGGGGGTGCCCTGGCTGTCCCTGGGGTGCTTTGGCTGTCCCCTAGGTGTCCCTGGGAATGCCCTGGCTGTCCCTGGGGGGGCCCTGGCTGTCCCCTAGATGTCCCTGGAGGTCGCCTAGGTGTCCCTGGGGGTGCCCTCGCTGTCCCTGGCGTGCCCTGGCTGTCCCCTAGGTGTCCCTGGGGGTGCCCTGGTGTCCCTCGGGGTGCCCTGGCTGTCCCCTAGGTGTCCCTGGGGGTGCCGTGGGTGTGCCTGGGGTGCCCTGTCTGTCCGCTAGGTGTCCCTGGGGTTGCCCTGGGTGTCCCTGGGGTGCACTGGATGTCCCCTAGGTGTCCCTGGGGGTGCCCTGGCTGTCCCCTTGGTGTCCCGAGGGTGCCCTTTCTGTGCCCTTGGTGTCCCTGGGGGTGCCCTGGCTGTCCCTAGGGTGCCCTGGCTGTCCCCTAGGTGTCCCTGGGGGTGCGGTGGGTGTGCCTTCGGTGCCCTGGCTGTCCTCTAGGTGTCCCTGGGGTTGCCCTGCGTGTCCCTGGGGACGCCCTGGCTGTCCCCTAGGTGTCCCTGGGGGGGCCCTGGCTGTCCCCTCGGTGTCCCTGGGGGTGCCCAATGTGTCCCTGGGGTTCCCTGGCTGTCCCCTACGTGTCCCTGGGGGTGCCCAGGGTGTCCCTGGGGGTGCCCTTGCTGTCCCGTAGGTGTCCCTGGGGGTGCCCTGGGTGTCCCTGGGGGTGCCCTGGCTGTCCTTGGGGTGCTCTGGCTGTCCCCTTGGTGTCTCTGGGGGTGCCCTGGCTGTCCCCTAGCTGTCCCTGGGGGTGCTCTGGCTGTCCCTGGGGTGACATGCCTGTCCTCTACGTGTCCCTGGGGGTGCCCTGGCTGTCCCCTCGGTGTCCTTGGGGGTGCCCTGCTTTTCCCCTAGGTGTCCTTGTGGGGGCCCTGGCTGTCCCCTAGGTGTCCCTGGGGGTGCCCTGCCTGTCCCCTACGTGTCCCTGGGGGTGCCATGCCTGTCCCCTAGGTGTCCCTGGGGGTGCCCTGCCTGTCCCCAGGGTGCCCTGGCTGTGCCCTCGGTGTCTCTGGGGGTTTCCTCGCTGTCCCTAGGGTTCCCTGCCTGTCCCCTCGGTGTCCCTGGGGGTGCCATGGCTGTCCCTAGGGTGCCCTGGCTGTCCCCTAGGGGTCTCTGGGGGTGCCCTGCCTGTCCCCTAGGTGTCCCTGGGGGTGCCCTGGGTGTCCCTGGGGGTGCCCTGGCTGTCCCCTAGGTGTCCCTGGGGGCGCCCAGCGTGTCCCTGGGGTGCCCTGGCTGTGCCCTACGTGTCCCTGGGTGTGCCCTGGCTGTCCCTGGGGGTGCCCTTGCTGTACCCTTGGTGTCCCTGGGGGTGCCCTGGCTGTCCCTGGGGTGCCCTGGCTATCCTCTAGGTGTCCCTGGGGGTGCCCTGGCTGTCCCCTAGGTGTCCCTGGGGTGCCCTGGTTCTCCCCTAGGTGTCCCTGGGGGTGCCCTGGGTGTCCCTGGGGGTGCCCTGGCTGTCCCCTAGGTGTCCCTGGGGGTGCCCTGGCTGTCCCCTAGGTGTCCCTGGTGGTGCCCTGGCTGTCCCCTAGGTGTCCCTGGGGTGCTCTGGCTGTCTCCTTTGTGTCCCTGGGGGTGCCCTGGGTGTCCCTGGGGTGCCCTGGGGGTGCCCTGCCTGTCCCATAGGTGTCCCTGGGGGGGCCCTGGCCATCCCCTAGGTGTCCCTGGGGGTTCCCTGCCTGTCCCCTTGGTGTCCCTGGGGCTGCCCTGGGTGTCCCTGGGGGTGCCCTGGCTGTCCCCTAGGTGTCCCTGGGGGTTCCCTGCCTGTCCCCTAGGTGTCCCTGGGGGTTCCCTGGGTGTCCCTTGGGGTGCCCTGGCTGTCCCCTAGGTGTCCCTGGGTGTGCCCTGGGTGTCCCTGTAGTGCCCTGGCTGTCCCCTAAATGTCCCTGGGGGTGCCCTGGGTGTCCCTGGAGTGCCCTAGCTGTCCCCTAAATGTCCCTGGGGGTGCCCTGGCTGTCCCCTAGGTATCCCTGGGGGTGTCCTGCCTTCCCCTTGGTGTCCCAGGGGGTGCCCTGGGTGTCCCTGGGGTGCCCTGGCTGTCTCCTAGGTGTCCCTGGGGTGCCCTGGCTGTCCACTATGTGTCCCTGGGGGGGCCCTGGCTGTCCCTGGGGTGCCCTGGCTGTCCCCTAGGTGGCCCTGGGGGTGCCCTGGGTGTCCCTGGGGGTGCCCTTGAGGTCCCCTAGGTGTTCCTGGGGGTGCCCTGGGTGTCCCTGGTGTGCCCTGGCTGTCCCCAAGGTGTCCCTGTGGGTGCCCAAATTGTCCCTGGGAGTGCCCTGGCTGTCCCCTAGGGGTATCTGGGGGTGCCCTGGCTGTCCTGTAAGTGTCCCTGGGGGTGCCCTGCCTGTCCCCTAGGTGTCCCTGGGGGTCCCCTTGGTGTCCCTGGGGGTGCCCAGGGTGTTCCTTAGGTGTCCCTGGGGGTGCCCTGGCTGTCCCTGGGGTGCTCTGGATGTCCCCTTGGTGTCCCTGGGGGTGCCCTGGCTGTCCCTCGGGTGCCCTGGCTGTGCCCTAGGGGTCCTTGGGGGTGCCCTGGCTGTCCCTAGGGTGCCCTGGCTGTCACCTAGGTGTCCCTTGGGGTGCCCTGGCTGTCCCCTAGGTGTCCCTGGGGGTGCTCTGACTCTCTCCTTGGTGTCCCTGGGGGTGCCCTGGCTGTCCCCTAGGTGTCCCTGGGGGTGCCCTGGGTGTCCCTGGGGGTGCCCTTGCTGTCCCCTAGGTGTCCCTGGGGGTGCCCTGGGTGTCCCTGGGGGTTCCCTCGCTGTCCCTGGGGTGCCCTGGCTGTTCCCTAGGTGGCCCTGGGGGTGCCCTGGAGGTCCCCTAGGTGTCCCTGGGGGTGCCCTGGCTGTCCCTGGGGTGCCCTGGCTGTCCCCAAGGTGTCCCTGGGGGTGCCCTGCCTGTCCTCTCGGTGTCCCTGGGGGTGCCCTGGCTGTCCCCTCGGTGTCCCTGGGGGTGCCCTGCTTTTCCCCTAGGTGTCCTTGGGGGGGCCCTGGCTGTCCCCTAGGTGTCCCTGGGGGTGCCCTGCCTGTCCCCTACGTGTCCCAGGGGGTGTCCTGCCTTCCCCTAGGTGTCCCTCGGGTGCCCTGGCTTTCCCCTAGGTGTCCCTGGGGGTTCCCTGCGTGTCCCTGGGGTGCCCTGGCTGTCCCCTAGGTGTCCCTGGGGGTGCCCTGGCTGTCTCGTCAGTGTCCCTGGGGGTGCCCTGCCTGTCCCCTAAGTGTCGTTGGGAGTGCCCTGGGTGTCCCTGGGGGTGCCCTGCCTGTCCCCTAGGTGTCCCTGGGGTGCCCTGGCTTTCCCCTTCGTGTCCCTGGGGGTGCCCTGGGTGTCCCTGGGGGTGCCCTGGCGGTCCCTAGGGTGCCCTGGCTGTTCCCTAGGTGTCCCTGGGGGTGCCCTGGATGTCCCTGAGGTGCCCTGGCTGTCTTCAAGGTGTCCCTGTCGGTGCCCAGAGTGTCCCTGGGAGTGCCCTGGCTGTCTATGGGGTGCCCTGGCTGTCCCCAAGGTGTCCCTGGGTGTGCCCCGCCTGTCATCTCGGTGTCCCTGGGGGTGCCCTGGCTGTGCCCTAGGGGTCCCTGGGGGTGCCCTGGCTGTCCCTAGGGTGCCCTGGCTGTCACCTAGGTGTCCCTTGGGGTGCCCTGGCTGTCCCCTAGGTGTCCCTGGGGGTGCCCTGCCTGTCCCCTAGGTTTCCCTGGGGGTGCCCTGGCTGTCCCCTAGGTGTCCCTGGGGGTGCCCTGGGTGTCCCTGGGGGTGCCCTGGCTGTCCCCTAGGTGTCCCTGGGGGTACCCTGGCTGTCCCTGGGGGTGCCCTGGAGGTCCCCTAGGTGTCCCTGGGGGTGCCCTGGCTGTCCCTGGGGTGCTCTGGCTGTCCCCAAGGTGTCCCTGGGGGTGCCCTGGCTGTGCCCTCGGTGTCCCTGGGGGTGCCCTGGCTGTCCCTAGGGTGCCTTTGCTGTCCTCTAGGTGTCCCGGGGGGGGCCCTGGGTGTCCCTGGGCGTGCACAGGGTGTCCCTGGGGTTCCCTGGCGGTCCCCTAGGTGTCCTGGGGGGGGCCCTGGCTGTCCCCTAGGTGTCCCTGGGGGTGCACAGGGTGTCCCTGGGGTTCCCTGGCTGTCCCCTAGGTGTCCCTGGGGGGGCCCTGGTGTCCCTGCGTTGCCCTGGCTGTCCCCTAGGTGTCCTTGCCTCGCTTGTATCCTCGACTCCGCCTCCGGCGCCATGGTGACTCCCCTCCTAGTCTGGACCATTGTGGCCTCACCCCCTCCCCTGGGGCCATCCGACCCATCCCAGTATAGACCAGTAAGGCACCGAGTGGCCACCATGGACCCCCACACGCCTGCCAGTTCATCCCAGTTCATCCCAGTCCACTCTTCGTCCATCCCAGGTTTCTCTGGTCACCCTCCCAGTGCTCTCAGTCCATCCCAGTCCCGCAGGTGTTGGTGCTTGGGGCTTGATGAGCTGGTGCCTGTCCGCAACGTGGAGCGGCTCAAACGGGACCTCAGGGTGAGGGGGGCGCGGATTTGGGGGGATCCTGGGGGTCCTGAGTTGTCGTGGAGGGGGTTTTTGGGTTGTGGGGGGTCTGGGGAGCGTCCTGGGGGCTGCTTTGGGTGCTTTGGGGGGTATTCGGGAGGTTTGGGCGGCCCATTTGAGGCATCAAAGAACCTGAGGAGGGTTTTGATAGCTCCTGGAGGTGGAGGCGGCCGTGGGGGTGAGCTGGCTGTCCCAGGAGGTTCCTGGCTGTCCCTCGATGTCCCTGGGGTGCCCTGGCTGTCACTTAGGTGTCCCTCGGGGTGCCCTGGCTGTCCCTAGGGTGCCCTGGCTGTCCCCTAGGTGTCCCTGGGGTGCCCTGACTGTCCCTAGGTGTCCCTGGGGGTACCCTGGCTGTCCCTGGAGGTGCCATGCCTGTCCCCTAGGTGTCCCTGGGGGTGTCCTGCCTTGCCATAGGTGTCCCTGGGGGTGCCCTAGCTGTCCCCTCCGGGTCCCTGGGGGTGCCCTGGGTGTCCCTGGGGTGCCCTGGCTGACCCCAAGGTGTCCCTTGGGGTGCCCAGAGTGTCCCTAGGAGGTCCCTGGCTGTCCCCTAGGGGTCTCTGGGGGTGCCCTGGCTGTCCCGTCAGTGTCACTGGGGGTGCCCTGCCTGTCCCTTAGGTGTCCCTGGGGGTGCCCTGGCTGTCCCTAGGGTGCCCTGGCTGTGCCCTCGGTGTCTCTGGGGGTGCCCTGGCTGTCCCTAGGGTGCCATGGCTGTCCCTAGGGTGCCCTGCCTGTCCCCTCGGTGTCCCTGGGGGTGCCCTGGGTGTCCCTGGGGTGCCCTGGCTGTCCC
>NW_027095320.1:0-24290 GCF_029207755.1 Chamaea fasciata | reverse complement strand
CCTGGCTGAGGGAGTTGGACACAAAGGATGTCCTGTTTCCAGGGGTAAGTAAAGTCAGCTGCCCAGGTGCCTGATGTCAGTTTGTAGGAGGCCTTTGGCCCTCCAAGTGAAGCCACGTTTCCAGCTTGTGGCAGCTTGCATCTGGAAGAAATCCTGTTCCGTTCGGGATTGTAGGTGGCCGGAGCTGGGTGCCTGGCTGAGGGTGTTGGACACAAAAAATGGGCTGTTTCCAGGGGTAAGTAAAGTCAGCTGCCCAGATGCCTGATGTCAGTTTGTAGGAGGCCTTTGGCCCTTTAAGGAAAGCCAGGCTTCCTGCTTGTGGCAGCTTGCATCTGGAAGAAATCCTGTTTTGTTCGGGATTGTAGGAGTCCGGAGCTGGGTGCCCGGCGGAGGGAGTTGGACACAAAGGATGGGCTGTTTCCAGGGGTTAGTAAAGTCAGCTGCCCAGGTGTCTGATGTCAGTTTGTAGGAGGCCTTTGGCCCTCCATGGGAAGCCAGGTTTCCTGCTTGTGGCAGCTTGCATCTGGAAGAACTCCTGTTCCGTTCGGGATTGTAGGGGGCCAAGGCCTGGTGCCCGGCAGAGGGAGTTGAGCACAAATGATGGCCGGTTTCCAGGGGTAAGTAAAGTCAGCTGCCCAGGTGCCTGATGTCAGTTTGTAGGAGGCCTTTGGCCCTCCAAGTGAAGCCACGTTTCCAGCTTGTGGCAGCTTGCATCTGGAAGATCTCCTGTTCCGTTCGGGATTGTAGGTGGCCAAAGCTGTGGGCCCGGCAGGGGAGTTGGGCACAAAGGATGTCCTGTTTCCAGGGGTAAGTAAAGTCTGCTGCCCACGTGCCTGATGTCAGTTTGTAGGAGGCCTTTGGCCCTCCATGGGAAGCCAGGCTTCCTGCTTGTGGCAGCTTGCATCTGGAGGAAATCCTGTTTTGTTCGGGATTTTAGGAGTCGGGAGCTGGGTGCCCGGCGGAGGGAGTTGGACACAAAGGATGGGCTGTTTCCAGGGGTAAGTAAGGTCAGATGCCCAGGTGCCTGATGTCAGTTTGTAGGAGGCCTTTGGTCCTCCATGGGAAGCCAGGTTTCCTGCTTGTGGCAGCTTGCATCTGGAAGAACTCCTGTTCCGTTCGGGATTGTAGGGGCCAAGGCCTGGTGCCCGGCAGAGGGAGTTGAGCACAAATGATGGCCGGTTTCCAGGGGTAAGTAAAGTCAGCTGCCCAGGTGCCTGATGTCAGTTTGTAGGAGGCCTTTGGCCCTCCATGGGAAGCCAGGCTTCCTGCTTGTGGCAGCTTGCATCTGGAAGAAATCCTGTTCCGTTCAAGATTGTAGGTGGGCGAGTCCTGGTGCCCGGCAGAGGGAGTTGGGCACAAAGGATGGCCTGTTTCCAGGGGTAAATAAAGTCTGCTGCCCAGGTGCCTGATTTCAGTTTGTAGGAGGCCTTTGGCCCTCCAAGGGAAGCTAGTCTTCCTGTTTAAGGCAGCTTGCATCTGGAAGAAATACTGTTCCGTTCGGGATTGTAGGTGGCCGAGGCCTGGTGCCCGGCAGAGGGAGTTGGGCACAAAGGATGTCCTGTTTCCAGGGGTAAGTAAAGTCAGCTGCCCAAGTGCCTGATGTCAGTTTGTAGGAGGCCTTTGGCCCTCCAAGTGAAGCCACGTTTCCAGCTTGTGGCAGCTTGCATCTGGAAGAAATCCTGTTCCGTTCGGGATTGTAGGTGGTCGGAGCTGGGTGCCTGGCTGAGGGAGTTGAACACAAAGGATGGGCTGTTTCCAGGGGTAAGTAAAGTCAGCTGCCCAGGTGCCTGATGTCAGTTTGTAGGAGGCCTTTGGCCCTCCAAGGGAAGCCAGGCTTCCAGTTTGTGGCAGCTTGCATCTGGAAGAAATCCTGTTCCGTTCGGGATTGTAGGTGGCCGCGGCCAGGTGCCCGGCAGAGGGAGTTGGGCACAAAGGATGGCCTGTTTCCAGGGGTAAGTAAAGTCTGCTGCCCACGTGCCTGATGTCAGTTTGTAGGAGTCATTTGGCCCTCCAAGGGAAGCCAGGCTTCAAGTTTGTGGCAGCTTGTATCTGGAAGAAATCCTGTTCCGTTCGGGATTGTAGGTGGCCGAGGCCAGGTGCCCGGCAGAGGGAGTTGGGCACAAATGATGGCCTGTTTCATGAGGAAAGTAAAGTCAGCTGCCCAGGTGCCTGATGTCAGTATGTAGGAGGCCTTTGGCCCTCCATGGGAAGCCAGGCTTCCTGCTTGTGGCAGCTTGCATCTGGAAGAAATCCTGTTCCGTTCAAGATTGTAGGTGGGCGAGGCCTGGTGCCCGGCAGAGGGAGTTGGGCACAAAGGATGGCCTGTTTCCAGGGGTAAATAAAGTCAGCTGCGCAGGTGCCTGATGTCAGTTTGTAGGAGGCCTTTGGCCCTCCATGGGAATCCAGGCTTCCTGCTTGTGGCAGTTTGCATCTGGAAGAAATCCTGTTCCGTTCAGGATTGTAGGTGGCCGGAGCTGGGTGCCTGGCGGAGGGAGTTGGACACAAAGGATGTCCTGTTTCCAGGGGTAAGTAAAGTCAGCTGCCCAGGTGCCTGATGTCAGTTTGTAGGAGGCCTTTGGCCCTCCAAGTGAAGCCACGTTTCCAGCTTGTGGCAGCTTGCATCTGGAAGATCTCCTGTTCCGTTCGGGATTGTAGGTGGCCAAAGCTGTGGGCCCGACAGGGGAGTTGGGCACAAAGGATGGGCTGTTCCCAGGGGTAAGTAAAGTCAGCTGCCCCGGTGCCTGATGTCAGTTTGTAGGAGGCCTTTGGCCCTCCATGGGAAGCCAGGCTTCCTGCTTGTGGCAGCTTGCATCTGGAAGAAATCCTGTTTTGTTCAGGATTGTAGGAGTCCGGAGCTGGGTGCCCGGCGGAGGGAGTTGGACACAAAGGATGTCCTGTTTAGAGGGGTAAGTAAAGTCAGCTGCCCAGGTGCCTGATGTCAGTTTGTAGGAGGCCTTTGGTCCTCCATGGGAAGCCAGGCTTCCTGCTTGTGGCAGCTTGCATCTGGAAGAACTCCTGTTTTGTTCAAGATTGTAGGTGGGCGAGTCCTGCTACCCGGCAGAAGGAGTTGGGCACAAAGGATGGCCTGTTTCCAGGGGTAAATAAAGTCAGCTGCCCAGGTGCCTGATGTCAGTTTGTAGGAGGCCTTTGGCCCTCCAAGGGAAGCTAGTCTTCCTGTTTAAGGCAGCTTGCATCTGGAAGAAATCCTGTTTCGTTCGGGATTGTAGGAGGCCGAGGCCAGGTGCCCAGCAGAGGGAGTTGGGCACAAATGATGGCCTGTTTCATGAGGAAAGTAAAGTCAGCTCCCCAGGTGCCTGATGTCAGTTTGTAGGAGGCCTTTGGTCCTCCATGGAAAGCCACGCTTCCAGCTTGTGGCAGCATGCATCTGGAAGAAATCCTGTTCCGTTCGGGATTGTAGGTGGCCGAGGCTTGGTGCCCGGCAGAGGGTGTTGGGCACAAAGGATGTCCTGTTTCCAGGGGTAAGTAAAGTCAGCTGCCCAGGTGCCTGATGTCAGTTTGTAGGAGGCCTTTGGCCCTCCATGGGAAGCCAGGCTTCCTGCTTGTGGCAGCTTGCATCTGGAAGAAATCCTGTTCCGTTCAAGATTGTAGGTGGGCGAGTCCTGGTGCCCGGCAGAAGGAGTTGGGCACAAAGGATGGCCTGTTTCCAGGGGTAAATAAAGTCAGCTGCCCAAGTGCCTGATGTCAGTTTGTAGGAGGCCTTTGGCCCTACAAGTGAAGCCACGTTTCCAGCTTGTGGCAGCTTGCATCTGGAAGAAATCCTGTTCCGTTCGGGATTGTAGGTGGCCTAGGCCAGGTTCCCAGCAGAGGGAGGTAGGCACAAATGATGGCCTGTTTCATGAGGAAAGTAAAGTCAGCTGCCCAAGTGCCTGATGTCAGTTTGTAGGAGGCCTTTGGTCCTCCATGGGAAGCCAGGCTTCCAGCTAGTTGCAGCTTGCATCTGGAAGAAATCCTGTTCCGTTCGGGATTGTAGGTGGCCGCGGCCAGGTGCCCGGCAGAGGGAGTTGGGCACAAAGGATGTCCTGTTTCCAGGGGTAAGTAAAGTCTGCTGCCCACGTGCCTGATGTCAGTTTGTAGGAGGCCTTTGGCCCTCCAAGGGAAGCCAGGCTTCAAGTTTGTGGCAGCTTGTATCTGGAAGAAATCCTGTTCCGTTCGGGATTGTAGGTGGCCGAGGCCAGGTGCCCGGCAGACGGAGTTGGGCACAAATGATGGCCTGTTTCATGAGGAAAGTAAAGTCAGCTGCCCAGGTGCCTGATGTCAGTATGTAGGAGGCCTTTGGCCCTCCATGGGAAGCCAGGCTTCCTGCTTGTGGCAGCTTGCCTCTGGAAGAAATCCTGTTCCGTTCAAGATTGTAGTTGGGCGAGGCCTGGTGCCCGGCAGAGGGAGTTGGGCACAAAGGATGGCCTGTTTCCAGGGGTAAAGAAAGTCAGCTGCCCAGGTGCCTGATGTCAGTTTGTAGGAGGCCTTTGGCCCTCCAATGGAAGCTAGTCTTCCTGTTTAAGGCAGCTTGCATCTGGAAGAAATCCTGTTCCGTTCGGGATTGTAGTTGGGCGAGGCCTGGTGCCCGGCAGAGGGAGTTGGGCACAAAGGATGGCCTGTTTCCAGGGGTAAGTAAAGTCAGCTGCCCAGGTGCCTGATGTCAGTTTGTCGGAGGCCTTTGGCCCTCCATCGGAAGCCAGGCTTCCAGCTAGTGGCAGCTTGCATCTGGAAGAAATCCTGTTCCGTTCGGGATTGTAGGTGGCCGCGGCCAGGTGCCCGGCAGAGGGAGTTGGGCACAAAGGATGTCCTGTTTCCAGGGGTAAGTAAAGTCTGCTGCCCACGTGCCTGATGTCAGTTTGTAGGAGTCCTTTGGCCCTCCAAGGGAAGCCAGGCTTCAAGTTTGTGGCAGCTTGTATCTGGAAGAAATCCTGTTCCGTTCGGGATTGTAGGTGGCCGAGGCCAGGTGCCCGGCAGAGGGAGTTGGGCACAAATGATGGCCTGTTTCATGAGGAAAGTAAAGTCAGCTGCCCAGGTGCCTGATGTCAGTTTGTAGGAGGCCTTTGGCCCTCCATGGGAAGCCAGGCTTCCTGCTTGTGGCAGCTTGCATCTGGAAGAAATCCTGTTCCGTTCAAGATTGTAGGTGGGCGAGGCCTGGTGCCCGGCAGAGGGAGTTGGGCACAAAGGATGGCCTGTTTCCAGGGGTAAATAAAGTCAGCTGCCCAGGTGCCTGATGTCAGTTTGTAGGAGGCCTTTGGCCCTCCAAGTGAAGCCACGTTTCCAGCTTGTGGCAGCTTGCATCTGGAAGAACTCGTGTTCCGTTCGGGATTGCAGGGGGCCAAGGCCTGGTGCCCGGCAGAGGGAGTTGAGCACAAATGATGGCCTGTTTCCAGGGGTAAGTAAAGTCAGCTCCCCAGGTGCCTGATGTCAGTTTGTAGGAGGCCTTTGGCCCTCCATGGGAAGCCAGGCTTCCAGTTTGTGGCAGCTTGAATCTGGAAGAAATCCTGTTTCGTTCGGGATTGTAGGTGGCCGGGGCCAGGTGCCCGGCAGACGGAGTTGGGCACAAATGATGGCCTGTTTCCAGGGGTAAGTAAAGTCTGCTGCCCACGTGCCTGATGTCAGTTTGTAGGAGTCATTTGGCCCTCCAAGGGAAGCCAGGCTTCAAGTTTGTGGCAGCTTGTATCTGGAAGAAATCCTGTTCCGTTCGGGATTGTAGGTGGCCGAGGCCAGGTGCCCGGCAGAGGGAGTTGGGCACAAATGATGGCCTGTTTCATGAGGAAAGTAAAGTCAGCTGCCCAGGTGCCTGATGTCAGTTTGTAGGAGGCCTTTGGCCCTCCATGGGAAGCCAGGCTTCCTGCTTGTGGCAGTTTGCATCTGGAAGAAATCCTGTTCCGTTCAGGATTGTAGGTGGCCGGAGCTGGGTGCCTGGCGGAGGGAGTTGGACACAAAGGATGTCCTGTTTCCAGGGGTAAGTAAAGTCAGCTGCCCAGGTGCCTGATGTCAGTTTGTAGGAGGCCTTTGGCCCTCCAAGTGAAGCCACGTTTCCAGCTTGTGGCAGCTTGCATCTGGAAGATCTCCTGTTCCGTTCGGGATTGTAGGTGGCCAAAGCTGTGGGCCCGACAGGGGAGTTGGGCACAAAGGATGGGCTGTTCCCAGGGGTAAGTAAAGTCAGCTGCCCCGGTGCCTGATGTCAGTTTGTAGGAGGCCTTTGGCCCTCCAAGGGAAGCCAGGCTTCCAGTTTGTGGCAGCTTGCATCTGGAAGAAATCCTGTTCCGTTCAGGATTGTAGGTGGCCGAGGCCAGGTTCCCAGCAGAGGGAGGTAGGCACAAATGATGGCCTGTTTCATGAGGAAAGTAAAGTCAGCTGCCCAGGTGCCTGATGTCAGCTTGTAGGAGGCCTTTGGCCCTCCATGGGAAGCCAGGCTTCCTGCTTGTGGCAGCTTGCATCTGGAAGAAATCCTGTTTTGTTCGGGATTGTAGGAGTCCGGAGCTGGGTGCCCGGCGGAGGGAGTTGGACACAAAGGATGTCCTGTTTAGAGGGGTAAGTAAAGTCAGCTGCCCAGGTGCCTGATGTCAGTTTGTAGGAGGCCTTTGGCCCTCCATGGGAAGCCAGGCTTCCTGCTTGTGGCAGCTTGCATCTGGAAGAAATCCTGTTCTGTTCAAGATTGTAGGTGGGCGAGTCCTGCTACCCGGCAGAAGGAGTTGGGCACAAAGGATGGCCTGTTTCCAGGGGTAAATAAAGTCAGCTGCCCAGGTGCCTGATGTCAGTTTGTAGGAGGCCTTTGGCCCTCTAAGGGAAGCTAGTCTTCCTGTTTAAGGCAGCTTGCATCTGGAAGAAATCCTGTTTCGTTCGGGATTGTAGGAGGCCGAGGCCAGGTGCCCAGCAGAGGGAGTTGGGCACAAATGATGGCCTGTTTCATGAGGAAAGTAAAGTCAGCTCCCCAGGTGCCTGATGTCAGTTTGTAGGAGGCCTTTGGTCCTCCATGGAAAGCCACGCTTCCAGCTTGTGGCAGCATGCATCTGGAAGAAATCCTGTTCCGTTCGGGATTGTAGGTGGCCGAGGCTTGGTGCCCGGCAGAGGGTGTTGGGCACAAAGGATGTCCTGTTTCCAGGGGTAAGTAAAGTCAGCTGCCCAGGTGCCTGATGTCAGTTTGTAGGAGGCCTTTGGCCCTCCATGGGAAGCCAGGCTTCCTGCTTGTGGCAGCTTGCATCTGGAAGAAATCCTGTTCCGTTCAAGATTGTAGGTGGGCGAGTCCTGGTGCCCGGCAGAAGGAGTTGGGCACAAAGGATGGCCTGTTTCCAGGGGTAAATAAAGTCAGCTGCCCTGGTGCCTGATGTCAGTTTGTAGGAGGCCTTTGGCCCTCCAAGTGAAGCCACGTTTCCAGCTTGTGGCAGCTTGCACCTGGAAGAACTCCTGTTCCGTTCGGGATTGTAGGTGGCCGAAGCTGTGGGACCGGCAGAGGGAGTTGGGAACAAAGGATGGCCTGTTTCCAGAGGTAAGGAAAGTCAGCTGCCCAGGTGCCTGATGTCAGTTTGTAGGAGGCCTTTGGCCCTCCAAGGGAAGCCAGGCTTCCAGTTTGTGGCAGCTTGCATCTGGAAGAAATCCTGTTCCGTTCAGGATTGTAGGTGGCCGAGGCCAGGTTCCCAGCAGAGGGAGGTAGGCACAAATGATGGCCTGTTTCATGAGGAAAGTAAAGTCAGCTGCCCAGGTGCCTGATGTCAGCTTGTAGGAGGCCTTTGGCCCTACAAGGGAAGCTAGTCTTCCCATTTGTGGCAGCTTGCGTCTGGAAGAAATCCTGTTCCGTTCGGGATTGTAGGTGGCCGAGGCCAGGTGCCCGGCAGAGGGAGTTGGGCACAAAGGATGTCCTGTTTCCAGGGGTAAGTAAAGTCAGCTGCCCAGGTGCCTGATGTCAGTTTGTAGGAGGCCTTTGGTCCTCCATGGGAAGCCAGGCTTCCAGTTTGTGGCAGCTTGCATCGGGAAGAAATGCTGTTCCGTTCGGGATTGTAGGTGACCGAGGCCTGTTGCCGGGCTGAGGGAGTTGGGCACAAAGGATGTCCTGTTTCCAGGGGTAAGTAAAGTCAGCTGCCCAGGTGCCTGATGTCAGTTTGTAGGAGGCCTTTGTCCCTCCAAGGGAAGCCATTCTTCCAGCTTGTGGCAGCTTGCATCTGGAAGAAATGCTGTTCCGTTCGGGATTGTATGTGGCCGAGGCCAGGTGCCCGGTTGAGCGAGTTGGGCACAAAGGATGTCCTGTTTCCAGGGGTAAGTAAAGTCAGCTGCCCAGGTGCCTGATGTCAGTTTGTAGGAGGCCTTTGGCCCTCCATGGGAAGCCAGGCTTCCTGCTTGTGGCAGTTTGCATCTGGAAGAAATCCTGTTCCGTTCGGGATTGTAGGTGGCCGGAGCTGGGTGCCTGGCTGAGGGGGTTGGACACAAAGGATGTCCTGTTTCCAGGGGTAAGTAAAGTCAGCTGCCCAGGTGCCTGATGTCAGTTTGTAGGAGGCCTTTGGCCCTCCAAGTGAAGCCACGTTTCCAGCTTGTGGCAGCTTGCATCTGGAAGAAATCCTGTTCCGTTCGGGATTGTAGGTGGCCGGAGCTGGGTGCCTGGCTGAGGGAGTTGGACACAGAGGATGGGCTGTTTCCAGGGGTGAGTAAAGTCAGCTGCCCAGGTGCCTGATGTCAGTTTGTAGGAGGCCTTTGGCCCTCCATGGGAAGCCAGGCTCCCAGCTTGTGGCAGCTTGCATCTGGAAGAAATCCTGTTCCGTTCGGGATTGTAGGTGGCCAAGGCCTGGTGCCCAGCAGAGGGAGTTGGGCACAAATGATGGACTGTTTCCAGGGGTAAGTAAAGTCAGCTGCCCAAGTGCCTGATGTCAGTTTGTAGGAGGCCTTTGGCCCTCCAAGGGAAGCTAGTCTTTATGTTCAAGGCAGCTTGCATCTGGAAGAAATCCTGTTTTGTTCGGGATTGTAGGAGTCCGGAGCTGGGTGCCCGGTAGAGGGAGTTGGGCACAAAGGATGGGCTGTTTCCAGGGGTAAGTAAAGTCAGCTGCCCAGGTGCCTGATGTCAGTTTGTAGGAGGCCTTTGGCCCTCCATGGGAAGTCAGGTTTCCTGCTTGTGGCAGCTTGCCTCTGGAAGAAATGCTGCTCCGTTCGGGATTGTAGGTGTCCGTGCCCAGTTGCCCGGCAGAGGGAGTTGGGCACAAAGGATGGGCTGTTTCCAGAAGTAAGTAAAGTCAGCTGCCCAGGTGCCTGATGTCAGTTTGTAGGAGGCCTTTGGCCCTCCATGGGAAGCCAGGCTTCCTGCTTGTGGCAGCTTGCCTCTGGAAGAAATGCTGTTCCGTTCGGGACTGTAGGTGGGCGAGGCCAGGTGCCCGGCAGAGGGAGTTGGGCACAAAGGATGGCCTGTTTCCAGGGGTAAGTAAAGTCAGCTGCCCAGGTGCCTGATGTCAGTTTGTAGGAGGCTTTTGGCCCTCCATGGGAAGCCAGGCTTCCTGCTTGTGGCAGCTTGCATCTGGAAGAAATCGTGTTCCGTTCGGGATTGTAGGTGGCCGGAGCTGGGTGTCCGGATGAGGGAGTTGGACACAAAGGATAGGCTGTTTCCAGGGGTAAGTAAAGTCAGCTGCCCAGGTGCCTGATGTCAGTTTGTAGGAGGCCTTTGGCCCTCCAAGGGAAGCTAGTCTTCCAGTTTGTGGCATCTTGCATCTGGAAGAAATCCTGTTTCGTTCGGGATTGTAGGTGGCCGAGGCCAGGTGCCCGGCAGAGGGAGTTGGGCACAAAGGATGTCCTGTTTCCAGGGGTAAGTCAAGTCAGCTGCCCAGGTGCCTGATGTCAGTTTGTAGGAGGCCTTTGGCCCTCCATGGGAAGCCAGGCTTCCTGCTTGTGGCAGTTTGCATCTGGAAGAAATCCTGTTCCGTTCAGGATTTTAGGTGGCCGGAGCTGGGTGCCTGGCTGAGGGAGTTGGACACAAAGGATGTCCTGTTTCCAGGGGTAAGTAAAGTCAGCTGCCCAGGTGCCTGATGTCAGTTTGTAGGAGGCCTTTGGCCCTCCAAGTGAAGCCACGTTTCCAGCTTGTGGCAGCTTGCATCTGGAAGAAATCCTGTTCCGTTCGGGATTGTAGGTGGCCGGAGCTGGGTGCCTGGCTGAGGGTGTTGGACACAAAAAATGGGCTGTTTCCAGGGGTAAGTAAAGTCAGCTGCCCAGATGCCTGATGTCAGTTTGTAGGAGGCCTTTGGCCCTTTAAGGAAAGCCAGGCTTCCTGCTTGTGGCAGCTTGCATCTGGAAGAAATCCTGTTTTGTTCGGGATTGTAGGAGTCCGGAGCTTGGTGCCCGGCGGAGGGAGTTGGACACAAAGGATGGGCTGTTTCCAGGTGTTAGTAAAGTCAGCTGCCCAGGTGTCTGATGTCAGTTTGTAGGAGGCCTTTGGCCCTCCATGGGAAGCCAGGTTTCCTGCTTGTGGCAGCTTGCATCTGGAAGAACTCCTGTTCCGTTCGGGATTGTAGGGGGCCAAGGCCTGGTGCCCGGCAGAGGGAGTTGAGCACAAATGATGGCCGGTTTCCAGGGGTAAGTAAAGTCAGCTGCCCAGGTGCCTGATGTCAGTTTGTAGGAGGCCTTTGGCCCTCCAAGTGAAGCCACGTTTCCAGCTTGTGGCAGCTTGCATCTGGAAGATCTCCTGTTCCGTTCGGGATTGTAGGTGGCCAAAGCTGTGGGCCCGGCAGGGGAGTTGGGCACAAAGGATGGGCTGTTTCCAGGGGTAAGTAAAGTCAGCTGCCCAGGTGCCTGATGTCAGTTTGTAGGAGGCCTTTGGCCCTCCATGGGAAGCCAGGCTTCCTGCTTGTGGCAGCTTGCATCTGGAGGAAATCCTGTTTTGTTCGGGATTGTAGGAGTCCGGAGCTGGGTGCCCGGCGGAGGGAGTTGGACACAAAGGATGGGCTGTTTCCAGGGGTAAGTAAGGTCAGATGCCCAGGTGCCTGATGTCAGTTTGTAGGAGGCCTTTGGCCCTCCATGGGAAGCCAGGTTTCCTGCTTGTGGCAGCTTGCATCTGGAAGAACTCCTGTTCCGTTCGGGATTGTAGGGGCCAAGGCCTGGTGCCCGGCAGAGGGAGTTGAGCACAAATGATGGCCGGTTTCGAGGGGTAAGTAAAGTCAGCTGCCCAGGTGCCTGATGTCAGTTTGTAGGAGGCCTTTGGCCCTCCATGGGAAGCCAGGCTTCCTGCTTGTGGCAGCTTGCATCTGGAAGAAATCCTGTTCCGTTCAAGATTGTAGGTGGGCGAGTCCTGGTGCCCGGCAGAGGGAGTTGGGCACAAAGGATGGCCTGTTTCCAGGGGTAAATAAAGTCTGCTGCCCAGGTGCCTGATTTCAGTTTGTAGGAGGCCTTTGGCCCTCCAAGGGAAGCTAGTCTTCCTGTTTAAGGCAGCTTGCATCTGGAAGAAATACTGTTCCGTTCGGGATTGTAGGTGGCCGAGGCTTGGTGCCCGGCAGAGGGAGTTGGGCACAAAGGATGTCCTGTTTCCAGGGGTAAGTAAAGTCAGCTGCCCAAGTGCCTGATGTCAGTTTGTAGGAGGCCTTTGGCCCTCCAAGTGAAGCCACGTTTCCAGCTTGTGGCAGCTTGCATCTGGAAGAAATCCTGTTCCGTTCGGGATTGTAGGTGGTCGGAGCTGGGTGCCTGGCTGAGGGAGTTGAACACAAAGGATGGGCTGTTTCCAGGGGTAAGTAAAGTCAGCTGCCCAGGTGCCTGATGTCAGTTTGTAGGAGGCCTTTGGCCCTCCAAGGGAAGCCAGGCTTCCAGTTTGTGGCAGCTTGCATCTGGAAGAAATCCTGTTCCGTTCGGGATTGTAGGTGGCCGCGGCCAGGTGCCCGGCAGAGGGAGTTGGGCACAAAGGATGGCCTGTTTCCAGGGGTAAGTAAAGTCTGCTGCCCACGTGCCTGATGTCAGTTTGTAGGAGTCATTTGGCCCTCCAAGGGAAGCCAGGCTTCAAGTTTGTGGCAGCTTGTATCTGGAAGAAATCCTGTTCCGTTCGGCATTGTAGGTGGCCGAGGCCAGGTGCCCGGCAGAGGGAGTTGGGCACAAATGATGGCCTGTTTCATGAGGAAAGTAAAGTCAGCTGCCCAGGTGCCTGATGTCAGTATGTAGGAGGCCTTTGGCCCTCCATGGGAAGCCAGGCTTCCTGCTTGTGGCAGCTTGCATCTGGAAGAAATCCTGTTCCGTTCAAGATTGTAGGTGGGCGAGGCCTGGTGCCCGGCAGAGGGAGTTGGGCACAAAGGATGGCCTGTTTCCAGGGGTAAATAAAGTCAGCTGCGCAGGTGCCTGATGTCAGTTTGTAGGAGGCCTTTGGCCCTCCATGGGAAGCCAGGCTTCCTGCTTGTGGCAGTTTGCATCTGGAAGAAATCCTGTTCCGTTCAGGATTGTAGGTGGCCGGAGCTGGGTGCCTGGCGGAGGGAGTTGGACACAAAGGATGTCCTGTTTCCAGGGGTAAGTAAAGTCAGCTGCCCAGGTGCCTGATGTCAGTTTGTAGGAGGCCTTTGGCCCTCCAAGTGAAGCCACGTTTCCAGCTTGTGGCAGCTTGCATCTGGAAGATCTCCTGTTCCGTTCGGGATTGTAGGTGGCCAAAGCTGTGGGCCCGACAGGGGAGTTGGGCACAAAGGATGGGCTGTTCCCAGGGGTAAGTAAAGTCAGCTGCCCCGGTGCCTGATGTCAGTTTGTAGGAGGCCTTTGGCCCTCCATGGGAAGCCAGGCTTCCTGCTTGTGGCAGCTTGCATCTGGAAGAAATCCTGTTTTGTTCAGGATTGTAGGAGTCCGGAGCTGGGTGCCCGGCGGAGGGAGTTGGACACAAAGGATGTCCTGTTTAGAGGGGTAAGTAAAGTCAGCTGCCCAGGTGCCTGATGTCAGTTTGTAGGAGGCCTTTGGCCCTCCATGGGAAGCCAGGCTTCCTGCTTGTGGCAGCTTGCATCTGGAAGAACTCCTGTTCTGTTCAAGATTGTAGGTGGGCGAGTCCTGCTACCCGGCAGAAGGAGTTGGGCACAAAGGATGGCCTGTTTCCAGGGGTAAATAAAGTCAGCTGCCCAGGTGCCTGATGTCAGTTTGTAGGAGGCCTTTGGCCCTCTAAGGGAAGCTAGTCTTCCTGTTTAAGGCAGCTTGCATCTGGAAGAAATCCTGTTTCGTTCGGGATTGTAGGAGGCCGAGGCCAGGTGCCCAGCAGAGGGAGTTGGGCACAAATGATGGCCTGTTTCATGAGGAAAGTAAAGTCAGCTCCCCAGGTGCCTGATGTCAGTTTGTAGGAGGCCTTTGGTCCTCCATGGAAAGCCACGCTTCCAGCTTGTGGCAGCATGCATCTGGAAGAAATCCTGTTCCGTTCGGGATTGTAGGTGGCCGAGGCTTGGTGCCCGGCAGAGGGTGTTGGGCACAAAGGATGTCCTGTTTCCAGGGGTAAGTAAAGTCAGCTGCCCAGGTGCCTGATGTCAGTTTGTAGGAGGCCTTTGGCCCTCCATGGGAAGCCAGGCTTCCTGCTTGTGGCAGCTTGCATCTGGAAGAAATCCTGTTCCGTTCAAGATTGTAGGTGGGCGAGTCCTGGTGCCCGGCAGAAGGAGTTGGGCACAAAGGATGGCCTGTTTCCAGGGGTAAATAAAGTCAGCTGCCCAAGTGCCTGATGTCAGTTTGTAGGAGGCCTTTGGCCCTACAAGTGAAGCCACGTTTCCAGCTTGTGGCAGCTTGCATCTGGAAGAAATCCTGTTCCGTTCGGGATTGTAGGTGGCCTAGGCCAGGTTCCCAGCAGAGGGAGGTAGGCACAAATGATGGCCTGTTTCATGAGGAAAGTAAAGTCAGCTGCCCAAGTGCCTGATGTCAGTTTGTAGGAGGCCTTTGGTCCTCCATGGGAAGCCAGGCTTCCAGCTAGTTGCAGCTTGCATCTGGAAGAAATCCTGTTCCGTTCGGGATTGTAGGTGGCCGCGGCCAGGTGCCCGGCAGAGGGAGTTGGGCACAAAGGATGTCCTGTTTCCAGGGGTAAGTAAAGTCTGCTGCCCACGTGCCTGATGTCAGTTTGTAGGAGGCCTTTGGCCCTCCAAGGGAAGCCAGGCTTCAAGTTTGTGGCAGCTTGTATCTGGAAGAAATCCTGTTCCGTTCGGGATTGTAGGTGGCCGAGGCCAGGTGCCCGGCAGACGGAGTTGGGCACAAATGATGGCCTGTTTCATGAGGAAAGTAAAGTCAGCTGCCCAGGTGCCTGATGTCAGTATGTAGGAGGCCTTTGGCCCTCCATGGGAAGCCAGGCTTCCTGCTTGTGGCAGCTTGCCTCTGGAAGAAATCCTGTTCCGTTCAAGATTGTAGTTGGGCGAGGCCTGGTGCCCGGCAGAGGGAGTTGGGCACAAAGGATGGCCTGTTTCCAGGGGTAAAGAAAGTCAGCTGCCCAGGTGCCTGATGTCAGTTTGTAGGAGGCCTTTGGCCCTCCAATGGAAGCTAGTCTTCCTGTTTAAGGCAGCTTGCATCTGGAAGAAATCCTGTTCCGTTCGGGATTGTAGGTGGCCGGAGCTGGGTGCCTGGCTGAGGGAGTTGAACACAAAGGATGGGCTGTTTCCAGGGGTAAGTAAAGTCAGCTGCCCAGGTGCCTGATGTCAGTTTGTAGGAGGCCTTTGGCCCTCCAAGTGAAGCCACGTTTCCAGCTTGTGGCAGCTTGCATCTGGAAGAACTCGTGTTCCGTTCGGGATTGCAGGGGGCCAAGGCCTGGTGCCCGGCAGAGGGAGTTGAGCACAAATGATGGCCTGTTTCCAGGGGTAAGTAAAGTCAGCTCCCCAGGTGCCTGATGTCAGTTTGTAGGAGGCCTTTGGCCCTCCATGGGAAGCCAGGCTTCCAGTTTGTGCAGCTTGAATCTGGAAGAAATCCTGTTTCGTTCGGGATTGTAGGTGGCCGGGGCCAGGTGCCCGGCAGACGGAGTTGGGCACAAATGATGGCCTGTTTCCAGGGGTAAGTAAAGTCTGCTGCCCACGTGCCTGATGTCAGTTTGTAGGAGTCATTTGGCCCTCCAAGGGAAGCCAGGCTTCAAGTTTGTGGCAGCTTGTACTGGAAGAAATCCTGTTCCGTTCGGGATTGTAGGTGGCCGAGGCCAGGTGCCCGGCAGAGGGAGTTGGGCACAAATGATGGCCTGTTTCATGAGGAAAGTAAAGTCAGCTGCCCAGGTGCCTGATGTCAGTATGTAGGAGGCCTTTGGCCCTCCATGGGAAGCCAGGCTTCCTGCTTGTGGCAGCTTGCATCTGGAAGAAATCCTGTTCCGTTCAAGATTGTAGGTGGGCGAGGCCTGGTGCCCGGCAGAGGGAGTTGGGCACAAAGGATGGCCTGTTTCCAGGGGTAAATAAAGTCAGCTGCGCAGGTGCCTGATGTCAGTTTGTAGGAGGCCTTTGGCCCTCCATGGGAAGCCAGGCTTCCTGCTTGTGGCAGTTTGCATCTGGAAGAAATCCTGTTCCGTTCAGGATTGTAGGTGGCCGGAGCTGGGTGCCTGTGGGTGCCTGGCGGAGGGAGTTGGACACAAAGGATGTCCTGTTTCCAGGGGTAAGTAAAGTCAGCTGCCCAGGTGCCTGATGTCAGTTTGTAGGAGGCCTTTGGCCCTCCAAGTGAAGCCACGTTTCCAGCTTGTGGCAGCTTGCATCTGGAAGATCTCCTGTTCCGTTCGGGATTGTAGGTGGCCAAAGCTGTGGGCCCCGACAGGGGAGTTGGGCACAAAGGATGGGCTGTTCCCAGGGGTAAGTAAAGTCAGCTGCCCCGGTGCCTGATGTCAGTTTGTAGGAGGCCTATTTGGCCCTCCAATGGGAAGGGCCAGGCTTCCTGCTTGTGGCAGCTTGCATCTGGAAGAAATCCTGTTTTGTTCGGGATTGTAGGAGTCCGGAGGTGGGTGCCCGGCGGAGGGAGTTGGACACAAAGGATGTCTGTTTAGAGGGGTAAGTAAAGTCAGCTGCCCAGGTGCCTGATGTCAGTTTGTAGGAGGCCTTTGGCCCTCCATGGGAAGCCAGGCTTCCTGCTTGTGGCAGCTTGCATCTGGAAGAACTCCTGTTCTGTTCAGATTGTAGGTGGGCGAGTCCTGCTACCCGGCAGAAGAGTTGGGCACAAAGGATGGCCTGTTTCCTAGGGGGTAAATAAAGTCAGCTGCCCAGGTGCCTGATGTCAGTTTGTAGGAGGCCTTTGGCCCTCTAAGGGAAGCTAGTCTTCCTGTTTAAGGCAGCTTGCATCTGGAAGAAATCCTGTTTCGTTCGGGATTGTAGGAGGCCGAGGCCAGGTGCCCAGCAGAGGGAGTTGGGCTACAAATGATGGCCTGTTTCATGAGGAAAGTAAAGTCAGCTCCCCAGGTGCCTGATGTCAGTTTGTAGGAGGCCTTTGGTCTCCATGAAAGCCACGCTTCCAGCTTGTGGCAGCATGCATCTGGAAGAAATCCTGTTCCGTTCGGGATTGTAGGTGGCCGAGGCTTGGTGCCCGGCAGAGGGTGTTGGGCACAAAGGATGTCCCTGTTTCCAGGGGTAAGTAAAGTCAGCTGCCCAGGTGCCTGATGTCAGTTTGTAGGAGGCCTTTGGCCCTCCATGGAAGCCAGGCTTCCTGCTTGTGGCAGCTTGCATCTGGAAGAAATCTTGTTCCGTTCAAGATTGTAGGTGGGCGAGTCCTGGTGCCCGGCAGAAGGAGTTGGGCACAAAGGATGGCCTGTTTCCAGGGGTAAATAAAGTCAGCTGCCGAAGTGCCTGATGTCAGTTTGTAGGAGGCCCTTTGGCCCTACAAGTGAAGCCACGTTTCCAGCTTGTGGCAGGCTTGCATCTGGAAGAAATCCTGTTCCGTTCGGGATTGTAGGTGGCCTAGGCAGGTTCCCAGCAGAGGGAGGTAGGCACAAATGATGGCCTGTTTCATGAGGAAAGTAAAGTCAGCTGCCCAAGTGCCTGATGTCAGTTTGTAGGAGGCCTTTGGTCCTCCATGGGAAGCCAGGCTTCCAGCTAGTTGCAGCTTGCATCTGGAAGAAATCCTGTTCCGTTCGGGATTGTAGGTGGCCGCGGCCAGGTGCCCGGCAGAGGGAGTTGGGCACAAAGGATGTCCTGTTTCCAGGGGTAAGTAAAGTCTGCTGCCCACGTGCCTGATGTCAGTTTGTAGGAGGCCTTTGGCCCTCCAAGGGAAGCCAGGCTTCAAGTTTGTGGCAGCTTGTATCTGGAAGAAATCCTGTTCCGTTCGGGATTGTAGGTGGCCGAGGCCAGGTGCCCCGGCAGACGGAGTTGGGCACAAATGGATGGCCTGTTTCATGAGGAAAGTAAAGTCAGCTGCCCAGGTGCCTGATGTCAGTATGTAGGAGGCCTTTGGCCCTCCATGGGAAGCCAGGCTTCCTGCTTGTGGCAGCTTGCCTCTGGAAGAAATCCTGTTCCGTTCAAGATTGTAGTTGGGCGAGGCCTGGTGCCCGGCAGAGGGGAGTTGGGGCACAAAGGATGGCCTGTTTCCAGGGGTAAAGAAAGTCAGCTGCCAGGTGCCTGATGTCAGTTTGTAGGAGGCCTTTGGCCCTCCAATGGGAAGCTAGTCTTCCTGTTTAAGGCAGCTTGCATCTGGAAGAAATCCTGTTCCGTTCGGGATTGTAGGTGGCCGGAGCAGGGTGCCCGGCTGAGGGAGTTGGGCACAAAAGATGTCCTGTTTCCAGGGGTAAGTAAAGTCAGCTGCCCAAGTGCCTGATGTCAGTTGTAGGAGGCCTTTGGCCCTCCAAGTGAAGCCACGTTTCCAGCTTGTGGCAGCTTGCATCTGGAAGAAATCCTGTTCCGTTCGGGATTGTAGGTGGTCGGAGCTGGGTGCCTGGCTGAGGGGAGTTGAACACAAAGGATGGGCTGTTTCCAGGGGTAAGTAAAGTCAGCTGCCCAGGTGCCTGATGTCAGTTTGTAGGAGGCCTTTGGCCCTCCAAGGGAAGCTAGTCTTTATGTTCAAGCAGCTTGCATCTGGAAGAAATTCTGTACCGTTCGGGATTGTAGGTGGCCGGAGGCCTGGTTCCCAGCAGAGGGAGTTGGGCACAAATGATGGCCTGTTTCATGAGGAAAGTAAAGTCAGCTGCCCAAGTGCCTGATATCAGTTTGTAGGAGGCCTTTTGCCCTCCCATGGGAAGCCAGGCTTCCTGCTTGTGGCAGCTTGCCTCTGGAAGAAATGCTGTTCCGTTCGGGACTGTAGGTGGGCGAGGCCAGGTGCCCGGCAGAGGGAGTTGGGCACAAAGGATGGCCTGTTTCCAGGGGTAAGTAAAGTCAGCTGCCCACGTGCCTGGATGTCAGTTTGTAGGAGGGCCTTTGGCCCTCCAAGTGAAGCCACGTTTCCAGCTTGTGGCAGCTTGCATCTGGAAGAACTCGTGTTCCGTTCGGGATTGCAGGGTGCCAAGGCCTGGTGCCCGGCAGAGGGAGTTTGAGCACAAATGATGGCCTGTTTCCAGGGGTAAGTAAAGTCAGCTCCCCAGGTGCCTGATGTCAGTTTGTAGGAGGCCTTTGGTCCTCCATGGGAAGCCAGGCTTCCAGCCAGTGGCAGCTTGCATCGGGAAGAAATCCTGTTTCGTTCGGGATTCTAGGTGGCCAAAGCTGTGGGCCCGTCAGGGGAGTTGGGCACAAAGGATGGCCTGTTTCCAGGGGTAAGTAAAGTCAGCTGCCCAAGTGCCTGATGTCAGTTTGAAGGAGGCCTTTGGCTCTCCAAATGAAGCCACGTTTCCAGCTTGTGGCAGCTTGCATCTGGAAGAAATCCTGTTCCGTTCGGGATTGTAGGTGGTCGGAGCTGGGTGCCTGGCTGAGGGAGTTGAACACAAAGGATGGGCTGTTTCCAGGGGTAAGTAAAGTCAGCTGCCCAGGTGCCTGATGTCAGTTTGTAGGAGGCCTTTGGCCCTCCAAGGGAAGCCAGGCTTCCAGTTTGTGGCAGCTTGCATCTGGAAGAAATCCTGTTCCGTTCGGGATTGTAGGTGGCCGAGGCCAGGTTCCCAGTAGAGGGAGGTAGGCACAAATGATGGCCTGTTTCATGAGGAAAGTAAAGTCAGCTGCCCAGGTGCCTGATGTCAGTTTGTAGGAGGCCTTTGGTACTCCATGGGAAGCCAGGCTTCCAGCTAGTGGCAGCTTGCATCGGGAAGAAATCCTGTTCCGTTCAGGATTGTAGGTGGCCGCGGCCAGGTGCCCAGCAGAAGGAGTTAGGAACAAATGATGGCCTGTTTCATGAGGAAAAGTAATGTCAGCTGCCCAGGTGACTGATGTCAGTTTGTAGGAGGCCTTTGGCCCTCCATGGGAAGCCAGGTTTCCAGTTTGTGGCAGCTTGCATCTGGAAGAAATCCTGTTCCGTTCGGGATTGTAGGTGGCCGAGGCCAGGGTGCCCGGCAGAGGGAGTTGGGCACAAAGGATGTCCTGTTTCCAGGGGTAAGTAAAGTCAGCTGCCCAGGTGCCTGATGTCAGTTTGTGGGAGGCCTTTGGCCCTCCATGGGAAGCCAGGCTTCCTGCTTGTGGCAGCTTGCATCTGAAGAAATCCTGTTTTGTTCGGGATTGTAGGAGTCCTGAGCTGGGTGCCCGGTAGAGGGAGTTGGGCACAAAGGATGGGCTGTTTCCAGGGGTAAGTAAAGTCAGCTGCCCAGGTGCCTGATCTCAGTTTGTAGGAGGCCTTTGGCCCTCCATGGGAAGTCAGGTTTCCTGCTTGTGGCAGCTTGCCTCTGGAAGAAATGCTGCTCCGTCGGGATTGTAGGTGGCCGAGCCCAGTTGCCCGGCAGAGGGAGTTGGGCACAAAGGATGTCATGTTTCCAGAAGTAAGTAAAGTCAGCTGCCCAGGTGCCTGATGTCAGTTTGTAGGAGGCCTTTGGCCCTCCATGGGAAGCCAGGCTTCCTGCTTGTGGCAGCTTGCCTCTGGAAGAAATGCTGTTCCGTTCGGGACTGTAGGTGGGCGAGGCCAGGGTGCCCGGCAGAGGGAGTTGGGCACAAAGGATGGCCTGTTACCAGGGGTAAGTAAAGTCAGCTGCCCAGGTGCCTGATGTCAGTTTGCAGGTGGCTATTGGTCCCTCCATGGAAAGCCAGGCTTCCAGCTTGTGGCAGCTTGCATCGGGAAGTAATACTGATCTGTTCGAGATTGCAGGTGGCCGAGGCCTGGTGCCCGGCAGAGGGAGTTGGGCACAAAGGATGTCCTGTTTCCAGGGGTAAGTAAAGTCAGCTGCCCAGGTGCCTGATGTCAGTTTGTGGGAGGCCTTTGGCCCTCCATGGGAAGCCAGGCTTCCTGCTTGTGGCAGCTTGCATCTGGAAGAAATCCTGTTTTGTTCGAGATTGTAGGTGGCCGAGGCCAGGTGCCCGGCAGACGGAGTTGGGCACAAATGATGGCCTGTTTCCAGGGGTAAGTAAAGTCAGCTGCCCAAGTGCCTGATATCAGTTTGTAGGAGGCCTTTGGTCCTCCATGGGGAAGCCAGGCTTCCAGCCAGTGGCAGCTTGCATCGGGAAGAAATCCTGTTCCGTTCGGGATTCTAGGTGGCCAAAGCTGTGGGCCCGTCAGGGGAGTTGGGCACAAAGGATGGGCTGTTTCCAGGGGTAAGTAAAGTCAGCTGCCCAAGTGCCTGATGTCAGTTTGTAGGAGGCCTTTGGTCCTCCATGGGAAGCCAGGCTTCCAGCTAGTGGCAGCTTGCATCGGGAAGAAATCCTGTTCCGTTCGGGATTGTAGGTGGCCGGAGCAGGGTGCCCGGCTGAGGGAGTTGGGCACAAAGGATGTCCTGTTTCCAGGGGTAAGTAAAGTCAGCTGCCCAAGTGCCTGATGTCAGTTTGTAGGAGGCCTTTGGCCCTCCAAATGAAGCCAAGTTTCCAGCTTGTGGCAGCTTGCATCTGGAAGAAATCCTGTTCCGTTCGGGATTGTAGGTGGTCGGAGCTGGGTGCCTGGCTGAGGGAGTTGAACACAAAGGATGGGCTGTTTCCAGGGGTAAGTAAAGTCAGCTGCCCAGGTGCCTGATGTCAGTTTGTAGGGAGGCCTTTGGGCCCTCCAAGGGAAGCCAGGCTTCCAGTTTGTGGGCAGCTTGCATCTGGAAGAAATCCTGTTCCGTTCGGGATTGTTAGGGTGGCCGAGGCCAGGTTCCCAGCAGAGGGAGGTAGGCACAAATGATGGCCTGTTTCATGAGGAAAGTAAAAGTCAGCTGCCCAAGTGCCTGATGTCAGTTGTAGGAGGCCTTTGGTCCTCCATGGGAAGCCAGGCTTCCAGCTAGTGGCAGCTTGCATCGGGAAGAAATCCTGTTCCGTTCGGGATTGTAGGTGGCCGCGGCCAGATGCCCGGCAGAGGGAGTTGGGCACAAAGGATGGCCTGTTTCCAGGGGTAAGTAAAGTCAGCTGCCCACGTGCCTGATGTCAGTTTGTAGGAGGCCTTTGGCCCTCCAAGTGAAGCCACGTTTCCAGCTTGTGGCAGCTTGCATCTGGAAGAACTCGTGTTCCGTTCGGGATTGCAGGGGCCAAGGCCTGGTGCCCGGCAGAGGGAGTTGAGCACAAATGATGGCCTGTTTCCAGGGGTAAGTAAAGTCAGCTCCCCAGGTGCCTGATGTCAGTTTGTAGGAGGCCTTTGGCCCTCCATGGGAAGCCAGGCTTCCAGTTTGTGGCAGCTTGAATCTGGAAGAAATCCTGTTTCGTTCGGGATTGTAGGTGGCCGAGGCCAGGTGCCCGGCAGACGGAGTTGGGCACAAATGATGGCCTGTTCCATGGGGTAAGTAAAGTCAGCTGCCCAAGTGCCTGATGTCAGTTTTTAGGAGGCCTTTGGCTCTCCAAATGAAGCCACGTTTCCAGCTTGTGGCAGCTTGCATCTGGAAGAAATCCTGTTCCGTTCGGGATTGTAGGTGGTCGGAGCTGGGTGCCTGGCTGAGGGAGTTGAACACAAAGGATGGGCTGGTATCCAGGGGGTAAGTAAAGTCAGCTGCCCAGGTGCCTGATGTCAGTTTGTAGGAGGCCTTTGGCCCTCCAAGGGAAGCCAGGCTTCCAGTTTGTGGCAGCTTGCATCTGGAAGAAATCCTGTTCCGTTCGGGATTGTAGGTGGCCGAGGCCAGGTTCCCAGTAGAGGGAGGTAGGCACAAATGATGGCCTGTTTCATGAGGAAAGTAAAGTCAGCTGCCCAAGTGCCTGATGTCAGTTTGTAGGAGGCCTTTGGTACTCCATGGGAAGCCAGGCTTCCAGCTAGTGGCAGCTTGCATCGGGAAGAAATCCTGTTCCGTTCGGGATTGTAGGTGGCCGCGGCCAGGGTGCCCAGCAGAAGGAGTTAGGAACAAATGATGGCCTGTTTCATGAGGAAAGTAAAGTCAGCTGCCCAGGTGACTGATGTCAGTTTGTAGGAGGCCTTTGGCCCTCCATGGGAAGCCAGGTTTCCAGCTTGTGGCAGCTTGCATCTGGAAGAACTCCTGTTCCGTTCGGGATTGTAGGTGGCCGAAGCTGTGGGCCGGCAGACGCGAGTTGGGCACAAAGGATGGCCTGTTTCCAGGGGTAAGTAAAGTCAGCTGCCCAGGTGCCTGATGTCAGTTTGTAGGAGGCCTTTGGCCCTCAAGGGAAGCTTGTCTTCCAGTTTGTGGCAGCTTGCATCTGGAAGAAATCCTGTTCCGTTCGGGATTGTAGGTGGCCGAGGCCAGGTGCCCGGCAGAGGGAGTTGGGCACAAAGGATGTCCTGTTTCCAGGGTAAGTAAAGTCAGCTGCCCAGGTGCCTGATGTCAGTTTGTGGGAGGCCTTTGGCCCTCCATGGGAAGCCAGGCTTCCTGCCTGTAGCAGCTTGCATCTGGAAGAAATCCTGTTTTGTTCGGGATTGTAGGAGTCCTGAGCTGGGTGCCCGGTAGAGGGAGTTGGGCACAAAGGATGGGCTGTTTCCAGGGGTAAGTAAAGTCAGCTGCCCAGGTGCCTGATCTCAGTTTGTAGGAGGCCTTTGGCCCTCCATGGGAAGTCAGGTTTCCTGCTTGTGGCAGCTTGCCTCTGGAAGAAATGCTGCTCCCGTTCGGGATTGTAGGTGGCCGAGCCCAGTTGCCCGGCAGAGGGAGTTGGGCACAAAGGATGTCATGTTTCCAGAAGTAAGTAAAGTCAGCTGCCCAGGTGCCTGATGTCAGTTTGTAGGAGGCCTTTTGCCCTCCATGGGAAGCCAGGCTTCCTGCTTGTGGCAGCTTGCCTCTGGAAGAAATGCTGTTCCGTTCGGGACTGTAGGTGGGCGAGGCCAGGTGCCCGGCAGAGGAGTTGGGCACAAAGGATGGCCTGTTACCAGGGGTAAGTAAAGTCAGCTGCCCAGGTGCCTGATGTCAGTTTGCAGGTGGCTATTGGTCCTCCATGGAAAGCCAGGCTTCCAGCTTGTGGCAGCTTGCATCGGGAAGTAATACTGATCTGTTCGAGATTGCAGGTGGCCGAGGCCTGGTGCCCGGCAGAGGGAGTTGGGCACAAAGGATGTCCTGTTTCCAGGGGTAAGTAAAGTCAGCTGCCCAGGTGCCTGATGTCAGTTTGTGGGAGGCCTTTGGCCTCCATGGGAAGCCAGGCTTCCTGCTTGTGGCAGCTTGCATCTGGAAGAAATCCTGTTTTGTTCGGGATTGTAGGAGTCCGGAGCTGGGTGCACGGTAGAGGGAGTTGGGCACAAAGGATGGGCTGTTTCCAGGCGTAAGTAAGTCAGCTGCCCAGGTGCCTGATGCCAGTTTGTAGGAGGCCTTTGGTCCTCCATGGGAAACCAGTCTTCCAGCTTGTGGCAGCTTGCATCTGGAAGAAATCCTGTTCCGTTCGGGATTGTAGGTGGCCGAGGCCAGGTGCCCGGCAGAGGGAGTTGGGCACAAAAGATGGCCTGTTTCCAGGGGTAAGTAAAGTCAGCTGCCCAGGTGCCTGATGTCAGTTTGTAGGAGGCCTTTGGCCCTCCAAGTGAAGCCACGTTTCCAGCTTGTGGCAGCTATGCATCTGGAAGAACTCCGGTTCCGTTCGGGATTGTAGGTGGCCGAGGCCAGGTGCCCGGCAAAGGGAGTTGGGCACAAAGGATGTCCTTTTTCCAGGGGTAAGTAAAGTCAGCTGCCCAGGTGCCTGATGTCAGTTTATAGGAGGCCTTTGGCCCTCCAGGGGAAGCCAGGTTTCCTGCTTGTGGCAGCTTGCATCTGGAAGAAATCCTGTTTCGTTCGGGATTGTAGGTGGCCGAGGGCCTGGTGCCCGGCAGAGGGAGTTGGGCAGAAAGGATGGCCTGTTTCCAGGGGTAAGTAAAGTCAGCTGCCCAGGTGCCTGATGTCAGTTTGTAGGAGGCCTTTGGCCCTCCAAGGGAAGCCTGTCTTCAGTTTGTGGCAGCTTGCATCGGGAAGCAATCCTGTTCCGTTCGGGATTGTAGGTGGCCGCGGCCAGGTGCCCGGCAGAGGGAGT
>NW_027095319.1:0-24318 GCF_029207755.1 Chamaea fasciata | reverse complement strand
CAAAAATTTGGGATTTTCGCCTAAAACTGACCCCAAAAATTTGGGATTTCTCCTAAAACCGACTCAAAAATCCGTGATTTTCGCCTAAAACTGATCCGAAAATTTGGGATTTCTTCGTAAAACCGACCCCAAAAATTTGGGATTTTCGCCTAAAAACCGACTCAGAAATTTGGGATTTTCCCCTAGAATGGACCCAAAAAATTTGGGATTTCTTCGTAAAACCGACCCCAAAAATTCGCGATTTCCTCCTAAAACTGACCCCAAAAATTTGGGATTTGCGCCTAAAAACCGACCCCAAAATTCGGGATTTCTCCCAAAAACCGTCCCCAAAAATTCGCGATTTCCCCCCAAACCCCCTCCCCTTCAAAAACCCCAATAAAACCCATTAAAAAATCCCCCAAAAATCCATTTTTCCGTCTTTTTCCCCCATTTTTTTTTTTCATTTTCTCCGTATCTCTCACAAGCCGACGGAGGTGAGCTCCAGCCCTCCCCCCGGCGCCCCTCCCCCCTTGCGCGTGGCCGCCCCTCCCCCCGGGCCCGCCTCCTGCAGCCTCAGCGTCACCAGCGCCGAGGCCGCGGCGGCGGCTTTCCCCAAACCGGGGATTTTCACCCCAAAATCGGGGATTTTCACACCAAAATCGGGGATTCTCACCCCAAAATCGACATGGACGACCCCAAAAATTGGGGGATTTCTTTGTGAAACTGGACCCCAAAATTTGCGATTTCTCCCAGAAACCGACGCCAAAAATTCGCGATTTTCGCCTAAAAAACCGACTCAAAAATTCGGGATTTTCGCCTAAAACGGACTCAAAAATTTGGGATTTTCGCCTAAAACTGACCCCCAAAAATTTGGGATTTCTCCTAAAACCGACTCAAAAATCCGTGATTTTCGCCTAAAACTGATCCGAAAATTTGGGATTTCTTCGTAAAAACCGACCCCAAAAATTTGGGATTTTCGCCTAAAAACCGACTCAGAAATTTGGGATTTTCCCCTAGAATGGACCCAAAAATTTGGGATTTCTTCGTAAAACCGACCCCAAAAATTCGCGATTTCCTCCTAAAACTGACCCCAAAAATTTGGGATTTGCGCCTAAAAACCGACCCCAAAATTCGGGATTTCTCCCAAAAACCGTCCCAAAAATTCGCGATTTCCCCCCAAACCCCCTCCCCTTCAAAAACCCCAATAAAACCCATTAAAAAATCCCCCAAAAATCCATTTTTTCCGTCTTTTTCCCCCATTTTTTTTTTCATTTTCTCCGTATCTCTCACAAGCCGACGGAGGTGAGCTCCAGCCCTCCCCCCGGCGCCCTCCCCCCTTGCGCGTGGCCGCCCCTCCCCCCGGGCCCGCCTCCTGCAGCCTCAGCGTCACCAGCGCCGAGGCCGCGGCGGCGGCTTTCCCCAAACCGGGGATTTTCACCAAAATCGGGGATTTTCACCAAAATCGGGGATTCTCACCCCAAATCGACATGGACGACCCCAAAAATTGGGGATTTCTTCGTGAAACTGGACCCCAAAATTTGCGATTTCTCCCAGAAAACCGACGCCGAAAATTCGCGATTTTCGCCTAAAAACCGACTCAAAAATTTGGGATTTTCGCCTAAAACCGACTCAAAAATTTGCGATTTTCGCCTAAAACTGACCCCAAAAATTGGGATTTCTCCTAAAACTGACCCCAAAAATTTGGGATTTCTCCTAAAACTGACCCCAAAAATTCCGTGATTTTCGCCTAAAACTGATCCAAAAATTTGGGATTTCTCCCCAAAACCGATCCAAACAAATTTGGGATTTCGCCTAAAACTGATCCAAAAATTTGGGATTTTCGCCTAAAATCGACCCAAAAATTCGAGATTTTTCTCCAAAACCGATCCAAAAATTTGGGATTTTCCCCTAGAACGGACCCAAAAATTCGGGATTTTTTCTCCAAAACCGACCCAGAAATTCGGGATTTCTCCTAAAAACCGTCCCAAAAATTCGCGATTTCCCCCCAAATCCCCCCGCCCTTCAAAAACCCCAATAAAACCCATCAAAAAATCCCCCAAAAATCCATTTTTCGGTCTTTTTCCCCCATTTTTTTTTCATTTTCTCCGTATCTCTCACAAGCCGACGGAGGTGAGCTCCAGCCCTCCCCCCGGCGCCCCTCCCCCCCTTGCGCGTGGCCGCCCCTCCCCCCGGGCCCGCCTCCTGCAGCCTCAGCGTCACCAGCGCCGAGGCCGCGGCGGCGGCTTTCCCCAAACCGGGGATTTTCACCCCAAAATCGGGGATTTTCACCAAAATCGGGGATTCTCACCCCCAAATCGACATGGACGACCCCAAAAATTGGGGATTTCTTCGTGAAACTGGACCCCCAAAATTCGGGATTTCTCCCCAAAACCGACCCCAAAAATTCGCGATTTTCGCCTAAAAACCGACTCAAAAATTTGGGATTTTCGCCTAAAACGGAACCCAAAAATTTGCGATTTTCGCCTAAAACCGACTCAAAAATTTGGGATTTTCGCCTAAAAACTGACCCCAAAAATTTGGGATTTCTCCTAAAACTGACCCCAAAAATCCGTGATTTTCGCCTAAAACTGATCCGAAAATTTGGATTTCTTCGTAAAACCGACCCCAAAAATTTGGGATTTTCGCCTAAAAACCGACTCAGAAATTTGGGATTTTCCCCTAGAATGGACCCAAAAATTTGGGATTTCTTCGTAAAACCGACCCCAAAAATTCGCGATTTCCTCCTAAAACTGACCCCAAAAATTTGGGATTTGCGCCTAAAAAACCGACCCCAAAATTCGGGATTTCTCCCAAAAACCGTCCCAAAAATTCGCGATTTCCCCCCAAACCCCCCCGCCCTTCAAAAACCCCAATAAAACCCATTAAAAAATCCCCCAAAAATCCATTTTTCCGTCTTTTTTCCCCCATTTTTTTTTTATATTTTCCTTATCTCTCACAAGCCGACGGAGGTGAGCTCCAGCCCTCCCCCCGGCGCCCCTCCCCCCTTGCGCGTGGCCGCCCCTCCCCCCGGGCCCGCCTCCTGCAGCCTCAGCGTCACCAGCGCCGAGGCCGCGGCGGCGGCTTTCCCCAAACCGGGGATTTTCACCAAAACCGGGGATTTTCACACCAAAATCGGGGATTTTCCAACCAAAATCGGGGATTTTCACCCCAAATCGACATGGACGACCCCAAAAATTGGGGATTTCTTCGTGAAACTGGACCCCAAAATTTGGGATTTCTCCCAGAAAACCGATCCCGAAAATTCGCGATTTTCGCCTAAAAACCGACCCGAAAATTCGCGATTTTCGCCTAAAACGGACTCAAAAATTTGGGATTTTCGCCTAAAACTGACCCCAAAAATTTGGGATTTCTCCTAAAACCGACTCAAAAATCCGTGATTTTCGCCTAAAAACCGACCCGAAAATTTGGGATTTTCGCCTAAGACCGACCCAAAAATTTGCGATTTTCGCCTAAAACCGACTCAAAAATTCGGGATTTTCCCCTAGAACGGACCCAAAAATTTGGGATTTCTCCCCAAAACCGATCCAAAAATTTGTGATTTTCGCCTAAAACTGACCCCAAAATTTGAGATTTTCCCCAAAAACCGACCCCAAAATTCGGGATTTCTCCCCAAAACCGTCCCAAAAATTCGCGATTTCCCCCCAAACCCCCTCCCCTTCAAAAACCCCAATAAAACCCATTAAAAAATCCCCCAAAAATCCATTTTTCCGTCTTTTTCCCCCATTTTTTTTTTCATTTTCTCCGTATCTCTCACAAGCCGACGGAGGTGAGCTCCAGCCCTCCCCCCGGCGCCCCTCCCCCCTTGCGCGCGGCCGCCCCTCCCCCCGGGCCCGTCTCCTGCAGCCTCAGCGTCACCAGCGCCGAGGCCAGCGCGGCTCGGGGGGGTCCCCCGGGCGCCCCCGGCAGCTGCAGCAGCAGCGTGGCCACGGCCGCCACTCCGTCCTCCGTGGGCTCCAACGTCACCGGCCCCGCCCCCGGCCCCGCCCCCAATTGGGGCGGCGCCGGAAGGGTTAACTGGGGGGCTTTGGGGAGGGGGCGGGGCTTTGGGGGGTCCGCGGGTGGATGGCGGTGGGCGAATTGTGGATTTTGGGGGTCCGCAGGTGAATTTTCATGGCCAAAACGGGGATTTTGGGGGTCCACGAGTGGATTTTGGTGGCCAAAACGGGGATTTTCGGGGTCCGCAGGTGAATTTTGGTGGCCAAAACGGGGATTTTGGGGGTCCTGAGGGGGTTTTTGGTGGCCAAATTGGGGATTTTGGGGCTCTACAGGTGATTTTTCATGGCCGAAATGGGGATTTTGGGGGTCCGCGGGTGAATTTCGGTGGCCAAATTGCGGATTTTGGGGGTCTACAGGTGAGGTTTGCTGGCCCAAACGGGGATTTTGGGGGTCCTGAGGGGATTTTTGGTGGCCGAAACGGGGATTTTGGGGCTCCGCGGGTGAATTCTGCCGGCCCGGGTGAGCGTTTTGGTGGCCCAGCTGACGGCCCTGCAACTCCGCGGCGGAGTTTTGGCTCCCGGCTTTGACGCTCGGCAAACCTTGGTGGCCCGGGCCCAAATTCTGCTGGCCGCACCCCAAATCCCCTTCCCCAGCCACCGAATCTTGACGGCCCGCCCCCAAATTTTGGCAGCCGACCCCCAAATTCTGCTTGCCCGCCCCCAAATTTTGGTAGCCGACCCCCAAATTCTTGTTGCCCGACCCCAGATTTTGGTTGCCCGACCTCAGGTTCTGCTTGCCCGCCCCCAAATTTTGGTAGCCAAGCGCCAAATTCTGGTTGCCCGCCCCAGGATTTTGGTAGCCAAGCGCCAAATTCTGGTTGCCCGCCCCGGGATTTTGGTAGCCAAGCGCCAAATTCTGGTTGCCCGCCCCGGGATTTTGGTAGCCAAGCGCCAGATTTTGGTAAAGCGGCTGCGGGCAATGCTGGAAGCACACGGTGACCCTGGCGAAAGGCCGCGCCGCCATCTTGGACATCTCCTGGCGATGCCGGCGCCGTTCGTGCCGAGCGTCCAGGCCCTGCTTGGCCTTCCAGAGCAACACGCAGAGCGCCAGGAAGAGGAAGAAACACGAGAAGAAGACGGAGAAGAAGACGAAGAGGTCGATGTGCGCCTGGTCCTGCCGGAAGAACAGGAGACCCTGCGAAGGTTCCGGCCCGCCCACGACCAGCAGGTAGAAACGAGTGGACTTGAGCGGGTGGGCCGAGTGAGGGTAGGTGAGCACCAGGCGGTCGCGGACGCCGCGGACCACCAGGGCGGGCACGGGTTGCCCGATGGTCAGGTAGGTCACCAGGCCCCGAGCCCGCTCTTCCCGCAGCCGGGGGGGGCCCGGGGGGAAGGGCGGCGGGGGGGAGGGGGCGGCGGGGGGTTGGGCGGGGGCGGGCTCCGACGGGGGGCTGCGGAAAGCGGGTTGGTGGCCGCTGAAACTGGTTTGGTGGCCAGTGAAAGCGGTTTGGCCGCTGAAACTGGTTTGGTGGCCAGTGAAAGCGGTTTGGTCGCTGAAAGCGGTTTGGTGGCCAGTGAAAGCGGTTTGGCCAGTGAAATGGGCTCCCGAAGCTCTGGGGTCATCGGCTTGACCACTGAAACCAGTTTGGCCACTGAAAGCGGTTTGGTGGCCAGTGAAAGCGGTTTGGCCACTGAAATGGGCTCCCGAAGCTCTGGGGTCATCGGCTTGACCAGTGAAACCAGTTTGGCCACTGAAAGCGGTTTGGTGGCCAGTAAAACCAGTTTGGCCACTGAAGCCAGTCTGGTGGCCAGTAAAACCAGTTTGGCCAGTGAAACCAGTCTGGCCAGTGAAATGGGCTCCGGAAGCTCTGGGGTCATCGGCTTGACCAGTTTGACCAGTGAAACCAGTTTGGCCAGTGAAATGGGCTCCCGAACTCCTGGGGTCATCGGCTTGACCAGTGAAACCAGTTTGGCCACTGAAACCAGTTTGGCCAGTGAAATGGGCTCCCGAAGCTCTGGGGTCATCGGCTTGACCACTGAAACCAGTCTGGTGGCCAGTAAAACCAGTTTGGCCACTGAAAGCGGTTTGGTCGCTGAAACTGGTTTGGTGGCCACTGAAAGCGGTTTGGTGGCCAGTGAAACCAGTTTGGCCAGTGAAATGGGCTCCCGAAGCTCTGGGGTCATCGGCTTGACCAGTTTGACCAGTGAAACCAGTTTGGTCACTGAAACCAGTCTGGTGGCCACTGAAAGTGGTTTGGTGACCAGTAAAACCGGTTTGGCCACTGAAATGGGCTCCTGAACTCCTGGGGTCATCGGCTTGACCAGTAAAACCAGTTTGGCCACTGAAACCAGTTTGGCCGGTGAAATGGGCTCCCGAAGCTCTGGGGTCATCGGCTTGACCAGTTTGACCAGTGAAACCAGTTTGGCCACTGGGGTTGGCTCCTGGACCACCAAAACCTCTGGGCTCATCGGCTCGACCACCGAAACCAGTCTGACCAGTCTGGTCACTGGGGTCACCAGTAAAACCAGTCAGCCCAGTGGGACCAGTGGGGCCACCAAAGGTGTCACCAGCAGTGCCGGAGGTCCCGGTTCCAGTCCAGGAAGTCCCCAAGGTGCCACCAGCACCTCCTTGATCTCCAAATGTCCCCAAGGTGCCACCACCGCCCCCTTGATCTCCAAAGGTCCCCAAGGTGCCACCACCGCTGGTTCCTGTCCCAAAGGAGCCACCACCACCCCCTTGACCTCCTTGACCTCCGAATGTCCCCAAGGTGCCACCACTGCCCCCTTGACCCCCTTGACCTCCAAATGTCCCCAAGGTGCCACCACCGCCCCCTTGACCTCCAAATGTCCCCAAGGTGCCACCACCACTGGTTCCTGTCCCAAAGGTGCCACCACCACCCCCTTGACCTCCAAATGTCCCCAAGGTGCCACCACCGCTGGTTCCTGTCCCAAAGGAGCCACCACCACCCCCTTGACCTCCAAATGTCCCCAAGGTGCCACCACCACCCCCTTGACCCCCTTGACCTCCAAAGGTCCCCAAGGTGCCACCACCACCCCCTTGACCCCCTTGACCTCCAAAGGTCCCCAAGGTGCCACCAGCGCCGCCGCCGCCCCCACTGGGCGCCTGCACCCTGACGCGGTGCCAGCCCGTGGCGGGCTCCACGTCCACGGCGAAGGTGTCGTAGGAGGTGGCCACGAAGAGGTCGACGGCGCCGAAGGTGACATCCAGCGTGACGCGGATGTCCACGTTGGTGAACTTGGGCTGCACGGCGAAGGGCACGGAGCGGCCGGGCGGCAGCGGCCGGCGCTGCGGCGGCGGGAAGCAGTGGCTCTGCGAGGACGGGTCCAGGCAGTACTCCTGCTCCACGGCCAGCAGGCGGTAACACTGCTGACCGCCCACCGGGTGGCCTTGGAAGGAGTCGCGGCACTTGGAGCACTGCGGGGACAGCCGAGAGGGCGGGGTCGAGGTCACCGAGGTCACCGAGGTCATTGGGATTGTTGGTGTTGAGTTCTGAGCGCCCTGGTGGCGCCGGGAGGTCGAGGAACCTGGTGGGTTCCATCCCTACGTCCCCACCAGAACACCCTGGAGAAGGTTCTGGAACGGGTTTTGGGTTTGGGGACACCGAAAATGTCACCCTTGAGGTCACTGAGGTCATCAGTGTTGGAAGGAAAGAGGTTCTGACCCACCGGGAGGTCGAGGAACCTGGTGGGTCCCATCCCCACGTCCCCACCAGAACACCGGAGAAGGTTCTGGAACGGGTTTTGGGTTTGGGGACACCACCAATGTCATGGTCAAGGTCACCGAGGTCACCGAGGTCATTGCACTGGAGGACAGAGCGCCCTGGTGGCGCCAAAACATTGAAGAACCTGGTGGGTTCCACCCCACGTCCCCACCAGGTGACTCTAGAGAAGGTTCTGGAATGGTTTCCAAGTTTAGGGGACACCAAAAATGTCACCCTTGAGGTCACTGAGGTCACTGAGGTCATCAGTGTTGGAAGGAAAGAGGTTCTGACCCACCAGGAGGTCGAGGAACCTGGTGGGTCCCATCCCTACGTCCCCACCAGAACACCCTGGAGAAGGTTCTGGAACGGTTTTTGGGTTTGGGGACACCAACAATGTCACGGTCAAGGTCAACAAGGTCACCGAGGTCATTGTGGTGAAGAACAGAGCGCCCTGGTGGTGCTGGGAGGTCGAGGAACCTGGTGGGTTCCATCCCTACGTCCCCACCAGAACACCCTGGAGAAGGTTCTGGAACGGGTTTTGGGTTTGGGACACCAAAAATGTCACCCTTGAGGTCACTGAGGTCATCAGTGTTGGAAGGAAAGAGGTTCTGACCCACCAGGAGGTCGAGGAACCTGGTGGGTCCCATCCCTACGTCCCCACCAGAACACTGGAGAAGGTTCTGGAACGGGTTTTGGGTTTGGGGACACCAAAAATGTCACGGTCAAGGTCACCGAGGTCATCAGTTTTGAGAGTCCTGGTGGCACCATCTCCCCCCTCCAGGTGTCCCCAGGTGTCCCCAGGTGTGTCCCAGGTGTCCCCAGGTGTCCCCAGGTGTGTCCCAGGTGCGCCCAGGTGTCCCCAGGTGTGTCCCAGGTGTCCCCAGGTGTCCCCAGGTGTGTCCCAGGTGTCCCAGGTGTCCCCAGGTGTCCCCAGGTGTGTCCCAGGTGTCCCCAGGTGTCCCCAGGTGTGTCCCAGGTGTCCCAGGTGTCCCCAGGTGTGTCCCAGGTGTGTCCCAGGTGTCCCCAGGTGTGTCCCAGGTGCCCCCAGGTGCCCCCAGGTGTCCCCAGGTGTCCCCAGGTGCCCCCAGGTGTCCCCAGGTGTCCCAGGTGTGCCCAGGTGTCCCCAGGTGTGTCCCAGGTGTGCCCAGGTGTCCCAGGTGTGTCCCAGGTGTGCCCAGGTGTCCCCAGGTGTCCCCAGGTGTGTCCCAGGTGTGTCCCAGGTGTCCCAGGTGTGTCCCCAGGTGTCCCCAGGTGTCCCCAGGTGTGCCCAGGTGTCCCCAGGTGTCCCCAGGTGTGTCCCAGGTGCCCCCAGGTGTGCCCAGGTGTCCCCAGGTGTCCCCAGGTGTGTCCCAGGTGCCCCCAGGTGTCCCCAGGTGTCCCCAGGTGTGTCCCAGGTGTGCCCAGGTGTCCCCAGGTGTGTCCCAGGTGTCCCCAGGTGCCCCCAGGTGTCCCCAGGTGTCCCCAGGTGTCCCCAGGTGTGTCCCCAGGTGTGTCCCCAGGTGTCCCCAGGTGTCCCCAGGTGTGTCCCAGGTGTCCCCAGGTGTCCCCAGGTGCCCCCAGGTGTCCCCAGGTGTGTCCCAGGTGTGTCCCAGGTGTCCCAGGTGTGTCCCAGGTGTCCCCAGGTGTCCCCAGGTGTCCCCAGGTGTGCCCAGGTGTCCCCAGGTGCCCCCAGGTGTCCCCAGGTGTGTCCCAGGTGTGTCCCAGGTGTCCCAGGTGTGTCCCAGGTGTGCCCAGGTGTCCCCAGGTGTGTCCCAGGTGTGCCCAGGTGTCCCCAGGTGTCCCCAGCTGTGCCCAGGTGTGTCACCTGGTGCCGGTAGCAGTCGCGGCGCTCGGGGCAGGTGCCGCTCTCGGTGTTGTTCTGGCAGGGGCAGCCCGTCCCGTCCAGCTCGTTGCAGGTGTCGGCGTGGCCGTTGCACTGGCACCTGTGCCACAGGTGAGCTCACCTGAGACAGGTGAACCCCGCCCACCTTTCCCCCGAATTTTCCCAAAATTTTTCCCGATTTTTTTTCCCGTTTTTTTTTCCTTTATCTCGGTTTTGGGGGTTTTTTTTTGGGTGTGTCCAGGTGCGCCCAATTCACCTGGCCCAGGTAACACAGGTGACACCACACCTGGCCCAGGTGACACAGGTGACACCCCCAGCACAGGTGACACAGGTGACACCACACCTGGCCCAGGTGTCTCAGGTGACACCCCCAGCACAGGTGACACACCTGGCCCAGGTGACACAGGTGACACCACACCTGGCCCAGGTGACACAGGTGCCACCCCCAGCACAGGTGACACACCTGTACAGGTGTCCCAGGTGACACCACACCTGGCCCAGGTGACACAGGTGACACCACACCTGGCCCAGGTGACACAGGTGATACCACACCCTGTACAGGTGACACAGGTGACACCACGCCTGTACAGGTGACACAGGTGACACCACACCTGTACAGGTGACACAGGTGACACCCCCAGCACAGGTGACACACCTGTACAGGTGGCCCAGGTGACACCACGCCTGGCCCAGGTGTCTCAGGTGTCACACCTGTCCCTCCCTTCCCCCCGCCCAGCTGTCCCCAGGCGTCTCACCTGGCCCAGGTAAAGGCCTCACCTGGTGCAGGTGCCGTCCAGCATGAAGTAGCCGGCCCGGCAGGTGTCGCACCTGTCGCCCACGCTGTTGTTCTGGCAGTTCACGCACACGGCCTGCGCCTCGCTGGGCCCCTCCGACACCCAGGTGTGGATCTGCGCCCGTCAGGCCCCACAGGTGAGTGACCAGGTGTGCCCCAGGTGTGCCCAGGCCCCACAGGTGAGTGACCAGGTGTGTCCCAGGTGTCCCCAGGCCCCACAGGTGAGTGACCAGGTGTGTCCCCAGGTGTGCCCAGGCCCCACAGGTGAGTGACCAGGTGTGCCCCAGGTGTCCCCAGGCCCCACAGGTGAGTGACCAGGTGTGCCCCAGGTGTGCCCAGGCCCCACAGGTGAGTGACCAGGTGTGCCCCAGGTGTGCCCAGGCCCCACAGGTGAGTGACCAGGTGTGCCCCAGGTGTGCCCAGGCCCCACAGGTGAGTGACCAGGTGTGCCCCGGGTGTGCCCAGGCCCCACAGGTGAGTGACCAGGTGTGCCCCAGGTGTGCCCAGGCCCCACAGGTGAGTGACCAGGTGTGCCCCAGGTGTGCCCAGGCCCCACAGGTGAGTGACCAGGTGTGTCCCCGACTCCCCCCCCCCCCCCCCAGGTGTCCCCAGGTGTCCCCAGGTATCCCCAGGTGTGTCCAGGTGCCCCCAACCCTTCCCCAGGTGTGTCCCCAGGTGTGTCCCCGACCCCTCCGACCCCCCAGGTGTGCCCAGGTGTGTCCCCAGGTGTGTCCCCAGGTGTGTCCCCAGATGTGTCCCCAGATGTGTCCCCAGGTGTGTCCCCAGGTGTGTCCCCAGGTGTGTCCCCAGGTGTCCCCAGGTATCCCCAGGTGTGTCCAGGTGCCCCCAACCCTTCCCCAGGTGTGTCCCCAGGTGTCCCCAGGTATCCCCAGGTGTGTCCCCAGGTGTGTCCCCAGGTGTGTCCAGGTGCCCCCAACCCTTCCCCAGGTGTGTCCCCAGGTGTGTCCCCGACCCCTCCGACCCCCCAGGTGTGCCCAGGTGAGTCCCCAGGTAAGTCCCCAGGTATCCCCAGGTGTGTCCCCAGGTGTGTCCCCAGGTGTGTCCCCAGGTGTGTCCAGGTGCTCACCAGGTGCGGCTCCAGGGGGTACCTGTGGGGCTCCCGGCGGTGCCGCTCCAGCTCGGCGCGGCTGACGCAGACGTCGGCGCGGTGGCGGCAGAAGGAGCGGCAGGTGAGGCAGGTGCCGCCGGCCAGGGCCGAGCCCACGAAGAGCGGGCGGCAGCGCTGGCACTGCGGGCCCTGCGCAGGTGAGCACAGGTGAATTACAGGTGAGCGCAGGTGAGTTACAGGTGAGCTCAGGTGAGTTCCAGGTGAGCGCAGGTGAGTTACAGGTGAGCGCAGGTGAGTTACAGGTGAGCACAGGTGTGTTACAGGTGTGTACAGGTGTGTACAGGTGAGTTACAGGTGTGTACAGGTGTGTACAGGTGAGTTACAGGTATGTACAGGTGAGCGCAGGTGAGTTACAGGTGAGCACAGGTGAGTTACAGGTGAGCACAGGTGAGTTACAGGTGTGTTACAGGTGTGTACAGGTGTGTACAGGTGAGTTACAGGTGAGCACAGGTGTGTACAGGTGTGTACAGGTGAGTTACAGGTGTGTTACAGGTGTGTACAGGTGTGTACAGGTGAGTTACAGGTATGTACAGGTGAGCACAGGTGAGTTACAGGTGAGCACAGGTGTGTTACAGGTGAGCACAGGTGAGTTACAGGTGAGCACAGGTGTGTTACAGGTGAGCACAGGTGTGTTACAGGTGAGCACAGGTGAGTTACAGGTGAGTTACAGGTGTGTACAGGTGAGTTACAGGGGTGTGTGTTACAAGTGAGGTACAGGTAAGCACAGGTGTGTTACAGGTGAGTTCCAGGTGAGCGCAGGTGAGTTCCAGGTGAGCGCAGGTGAGCTCCGATCAGAAAAGTGAGCTCAGGTGAGCTCACCTGTGCACACCTGAGCTCACCTGGCTGTTCCCACCCCACAAATGCCCCTCCCCCACCCTCCCCCCCCGCCCAGAGCCCAGGTAACCTCACCTGGTGACACCTGGCGGCCAGGTAAGCTCACCTGGGTGTTGTTCATACACCTGAGGCAGGTGTCGCGGGCCGTGGGGCCGGCGCAGTCGCTGTGGCCGTTGCAGGCGCAGGGCGTGGCGCAGTCGACGCCCACGAAGCCGAAGTCGCAGCTGCACCTGTCGGGCTCCACGCAGGTGCCGTTGGCGCAGCCCTGGCGGCACACGGGCCGGCACTCACCTGTGCGGCTGGGAGACACACCTGGGTTACCTGGGGGCACCTGGGACACACCTGGGTTACCTGGGACACACCTGAGTTACCTGGGGGCACACCTGGGATACACCTGGGTTACCTGGGGGCACACCTGGGACACACCTGAGGTAGACCTGACACACCTGGGTTACCTGGGATGTGTCCCTCACCTGTCCAGGTGTGTCCCTGCTCTCTCCAGGTGTGTCCCTCACCTGTCCAGGTGTGTCCCTGCTCTCTCCAGGTGTGTCCCTCACCTGTCCAGGTGTGTCTTTGCTCTCTCCAGGTGTGACCCTCACGTGCCCAGGTGTGTCCCTCACCTGTCCAGGTGTGTCTTTGCTCTATCCAGGTGTGTCCCTCACCTGTCCAGGTGTGTCCCTGCTCTATCCAGGTGTGTCCCTCACCTGTCAGGTGTGTCCCTGCTCTCTCCAGGTGTGTCCCTGCTCTATCCAGGTGTGTCTTTGCTCTATCCAGGTGTGTCCCTCACCTGTCCAGGTGTGTCCCTGCTCTATCCAGGTGTGTCACTCACCTGTCCAGGTGTGTCCCTGCTCTCTCCAGGTGTGTCCCTGCTCTCTCCAGGTGTGTCCCTGCTCTCTCCAGGTGTGTCCCTCACCTGTCAGGTGTGTCCCTGCTCTCTCCAGGTGTGTCTTTGCTCTATCCAGGTGCGTCCCTGCTCTCTCCAGGTGTGTCCCTCACCTGTCCAGGTGTGTCTTTGCTCTATCCAGGTGTGTCCCTCACCTGTCCAGGTGTGTCCCTGCTCTATCCAGGTGTGTCCCTGCTCTCTCCAGGTGTGTCCCTCACCTGTCAGGTGTGTCCCTGCTCTCTCCAGGTGTGTCTTTGCTCTATCCAGATGTGTCCCTCACCTGTCCAGGTGTGTCCCTGCTCTCTCCAGGTGTGTCCCTCACCTGTCAGGTGTGTAGCCGGCCCGGCAGGTGCAGGTGAAGCCGTCGGGCAGGTCCCGGCACACCTGGCTGGGCCCGCAGGTGTGGTGCCCGTTCTCACACTCGTCCTCGGGGGGGCAGCTCAGGAAAGCCCAAACGCCGCCGGCGCCGCAGGCCTGGGGCACACCTGGGCACAGGTAAACCCGGAATTACCCCAAAATCCCCAAAAAATTCCCAAAAAATCCCCCAAAATTCCTAAAATTCCCCCAAAATTTCCCAAAATTTCCCCCCCAAATCCCCCCAAATTCCCAAAATCTCCCCCAAAATCCCCCAAAACCCTCCCAAAAATTCCCAAAAAAATCCCCCCAAAATCCCAAAAATTTCCCCCAAAATCCTTTCTAAGCCCCCCAAAAATTCCCCCAAAACCCAAAAAAATTCCCCCCAAATTCCCCGTAATTCCCCCCAAATTTCCCATAATTCCCCCAATATTCACCAAAAAAAATCCCCAAAAATTCCCCCAAAATTCCCCCCAAATCCCCCCAAAATTCACCAAAAAATTCCCAAAAAATTCCTAAAAAAACCCCCATAATTCCCCCCCCAAATTCCCTGTAATTCCCCCAAAATTCCCCGTAATTCCCCAAAAATTCACCAAAAAAATCCCCCCCAAATCGCAAAATACTCCCAAAAAATCCCCCTAAAATTCCCCAAAAACCCCCCCAAAAATTCCAAAAAAATTCCCCCAAAATTCACCCAAAAAAAATCCCCAAAAATTCTCAAAAAATTCCCAAAAAATTCCCTTAAATTTCCCCCAAATTTCCCATAATTCCCCCAAAATTCACCAAAAAAATCCCCCGAAATTCCCAAAAAATTCCCAAAAAATCCCCCCAAATCCTCTTTAAGCCCCCCCAAAAATCCCCCCAAGACCCCCAAAAATTCCCCCCAAATTCCCCGTAATTCCCCTCAAATCCCCCCAAAATTCACCAAAAAAATCCCCAAAAATTCCCAAAAATTTCCAAAAACTTCCCAAAAAATTCCCAAAATTCCCCCGAATCCCCGAAATCCCCCCAAATTCACCATAAAAAATCCCCAAAAATCCCCCCAAAATTCCCCCAAAATTCACCAAAAAAATCCCCCAAAAATCCCCCAAAAATTCCCAAAAATTCCCCAAAAAATCCCCAAAAAATTCCCAAAAAATTCCCGAACTCCCCCGACTCCCCGCCATCCCGTTCTCACCGTGCCGGGGTCCGCTGAGGCCGCCCTCGAGGCAGCGCCCCCCCCCGTTGTGCCCCCCGCGGGCGCACCGAATCCCCCCGAACCTCCTCGAAACCCAAAAAATCCCCAAATATTCCCCAAAAATCCCCCCAAAATTCCCAAAAAACCCTCCCAGAAATTCCCCCAAAATGCCCCCAAAATTCCCCAAAATTCCTCCCAAATTCACCAAAAAAATCCCTAAAAATTCCCAAATATTCCCCAAATTTCACCCAAATCCCCCCAAAATTCCCCCAAAATTCACCCAAATTCACCAAAAAATGCCCCAAAATCCCCCCAAAATTCCCCCCAAATCCTCTTTAAGCCCCCCAAAAAATCCCCCCACGACCCCCAAAAATTCCCCCCAAATTCCCCATAATTCCCCCCAAATCCCCAAAAATTCCCCCCAAAAATCCCCAAAAATTCCCCAAAAATTCCCCGTAATTCCCCCCAAAATTCCCTGTAATTCCCCCAAAATTCACCAAAAAAATCCCCCCAAATTCCCCGTAATTCCTCCAAATTCACCAAAAATCCCCCAAAGTTCACCAAAAGAAATCCCCCAAAATTCCCACAACATTCACCAAAATTCCCCCAAAATTCTGCCAAAATTCACCAAAATTCCCCCCAAAATTCCCCCCAAAAATCCCCAAAAATTCCCCAAAAATTCCCCGTAATTCCCCCCCAAATTCCCTGTAATTCCCCCAAAATTCCCCCAAAATTCACCAAAAAAATCCCAAAAAAATCCCCCAAAATCCCCCCAAAATTCCCCCCAAATCCTCTTTAAGCCCCCCAAAAAATCCCCCCACGACCCCCAAAAATTCCCCCCAAATTCCCCGTAATTCCCCCCAAATCCCCCCAAAATTCACCAAAAAAATCCCCAAAAATTCCCAAAAACTCCCAAAAACTTCCCAAAAAATTCCCAAAATTCCCCCGAATCCCCGAAATCCCCCCAAATTCACCATAAAAAATCCCCAAAAATCCCCCCAAAATTCCCCCAAAATTCACCAAAAAAATCCCCCAAAAATCCCCAAAAATTCCCAAAAATTCCCCAAAAAATCCCCAAAAAATTCCCAAAAAATTCCCAAGCTCCCCCGACTCCCCGCCGTTGCGTTCTCACCGTGCCGGGGTCCGCTGAGGCCGCCCTCGAGGCAGCGCCCCCCCCCGTTGTGCCCCCCGCGGGCGCCCCGAATCCCCCCGAACCTCCTCGAAACCCAAAAAATCCCCAAATATTCCCCAAAAAAATCCCCCCAAAATTCCCAAAAAACCCTCCCAGAAATTCCCCCAAAATGCCCCCAAAATTCCCCAAAATTCACCAAAAAAATCCCTAAAAATTCCCAAATATTCCCCAAATTTCACCCAAATCCCCCCAAAATTCACCCAAAATTCACCCAAATTCACCAAAAAATGCCCCAAAATCCCCCCAAAATTTCCCCCAAATCCTCTTTAAGCCCCCCAAAAAATCCCCCCACGACCCCCAAAAATTCCCCCCAAATTCCCCATAATTCCCCCCAAATCCCCAAAAATTCCCCCCAAAAATCCCCAAAAATTCCCCAAAAATTCCCCGTAATTCCCCCCCAAATTCCCTGTAATTCCCCCAAAATTCCCCCAAAATTCACCAAAAAAATCCCAAAAAAATCCCCCAAAATCCCCCCAAATCCCCCCAAAAAATCCCCAAAAATTCCCAAAAACTCCCAAAAACTTCCCAAAAAATTCCCAAAATTCCCCCGAATCCCCGAAATCCCCCCAAATTCACCATAAAAAATCCCCAAAAATCCCCCCAAAATTCCCCCAAAATTCACCAAAAAAATCCCCCCAAATCCCCCAAAAAATCCCCAAAAATCCCCCAAAATTCCCCAAAAATTCCCAAAAAATTCCCGAACTCCCCCGCATTCCCGCCATCCCGTTCTCACCGTGCCGGGGTCCGCTGAGGCCGCCCTCGAGGCAGCGCCCCCCCCCGTTGTGCCCCCCGCGGGCGCACCAGCCGCAGCGCGGCCGGCGCAGGCACTGGGAGCACTGGGTGGCCGCCGCGCACTCCGGGGGGGGGCAGCGCTCGGGGACCCCTCCCCCACCGCCGGGAGGGACCCCCCGCCGCCCCTCCCCCACCGCCGGGGGAAGGGGGGAGCCCCCCGAAAGCCGCCGCCCCTCCCCCGCCCCGCAGGAGGCGGCCGCAGCCCCCGGCCAGGCAAAGCAGGGGGGCGAAGCTGGGGCTCAGGCACTGGGGAGGGAAGGGTTAAAAAAAAACAACAACAAACAACACGATTAGGAAAAGAGCCTCCAAAAAAATCCCCCCAAAGAGCCCCAAAAATCCCCGAAAGAGCCCCAAAAATCCCCGAAAGAGCCCCAAAAATCCCCAAAAGAGCCCCAAAAATCCCCCCAAAATACCCCAAAAGAGCCTCCAAAAAATCCCCCCAAAGAGCCTCCAAAAATTCCCCAAAAAGGCCTCCCAAAAAATCCCCCCGAAAGAGCCCCCAAAAGAGCCCCAAAAATCCCCAAAAGAGCCCCAAAAAAAGCCCCAAAAGAGCCCAAAAATCCCCCCAAAATACCCCATAAGAGCCTCCAAAAAATCCCCCCGAAAGAGCCCCAAAAATCCCCAAAAGAGCCCAAAAATCCCCAAAAGAGCCCCAAAAATCCCCCAAAAAAGCCCCAAAAATCCCCAAAAGAGCCCCAAAAATCCCCCAAAATACCCCAAAAGAGCCTCCAAAAAATCCCCCCAAAGAGCCCCAAAAATCCCTAAAAGAGCCCCAAAAATCCCCCCAAAAAAGCCCCAAAAATCCCCAAAAGAGCCCCAAAAAAAGCCCCAAAAGAGCCCCAAAAGCCCCCAAAAGAGCCCCAAAAATCCCCAAAAGAGCACCAAAAACCCCCTAAAAAGCCCCCAAAAACCCCCCAAAAAAAGCCCCAAAAGAACCCCAAAAATCCCCAAAAGAGCCCCAAAAACTCCAAAAAAGCCCAGAAGAACCAACCCCAAAAAACTCTGAAATTCCCGCAGAAATACCCCCAAAAAAGCCCCCAAAAAATCCCCAAAAGAGCCCCAAAAGAGCCCCAAAAATCCCCAAAAAAAGCCCCAAAAGAGCCCCAAAAATCCCCCAAAAAAGCCCCAAAAATCCCCAAAAACCCCCGAAAAACCCCAAAAAAGCCCCAAAAAAATCCCCGAAAAAAGCCCAAAAGAGCCCCAAAAATCCCCCAAAAATCCCCAAAAGAGCCCCAAAAAATCCCCAAAAGAGCCCAAAAGAGCCCCCAAAAAAGCCCCAAAAGAGCCCCAAAAATCCTCAAAAGAGCCCCAAAAATCCCCCAAAAAAGCCCCAAAAGAGCCCCAAAAGAGCCCCAAAAAAAGCCCCAAAAGAGCCCCAAAAATCCCCAAAAGTGCCCCAAAAAAATCCCCAAAAAAAGCCCCAAAAGAGCCCCAAAAAATCCCCCAAAAAAAGCCCCAAAAGAGCCCAAAAATCCCCAAAAAAAGCCCCAAAAGACCCCAAAAATCCCCAAAAGAGCACCAAAAAATCCCCAAAAGAGCCCCAAAAATCCCCAAAAAAAGCCCCAAAAGAGCCCCAAAAAATCCCCAAAAAAAGCCCCAAAAGAGCCCCAAAAATCCCCAAAAGAGCACCAAAAAAAATCCCCAAAAAAAAGCCCCAAAAGAGCCCCAAAAAATCCCCAAAAAAAGCCCCAAAAGAGCCCCAAAAATCCCCAAAAGAGCCCCAAAAAAAGCCCCAAAAGAGCCCCGAAAGAGCCCCAAAAATCCCCCAAAAAAGCCCCAAAAGAGCCCCAAAAAAGCCCCAAAAAAAGCCCCAAAAAATCCCCAAAAAAGCCCCAAAAGAGCACCAAAAAAAATCCCCAAAAAAAGCCCCAAAAGAGCCCCAAAAATCCCCAAAAGAGCCCCGAAAGAGCCCCAAAAATCCCCCAAAAAAGCCCCAAAAGAGCCCCAAAAAAGCCCCCTAAAGATAATCGAAAAATAATAAAAAAATAATCGAAAAAATAATTAAAAATAAAAAAAATCGAAAAAATCGAAAAAAATAGGAAAAACTCGAAAAAAAAACCCGAAAAAAATTTTTAAAAATCAAAAACATAGAAATAAATAGGGAAAAAATCGAAAAAAAATCGAAAAAAAAATCGAAAGAAATCGAAAAAAATCAAAAGAAAAAAAAACCGGAAAAAAATAAAAAAAAATGGAAAAAAAAATTGAAAAAATTTGAAAAATTGGAAAAAAAAAAAAACCCCGAAAGACTTCGAAAAATCGAAAAAAAATGGGGAAAAAAATCGAAAAAAATGGAAAAAATTCGAAAAAATGGAAAAAAAAATCGAAAAAAATGGGAAAAAATTTCCAAAAAAAATGGAAAAAAATTCGAAAAATCAAAAAATTCGAAAAAAAATTCGAAAAAAACGGAAAAAAATTCGAAAAAAACAGAAAAAAATTCGAAACAAACGGGAAAAAATTCGAAACAAACGGGAAAAAATTCGAAACAAAATCGAAAAAAAATTCCGAAAAAAATGGAAAAAAATTCGAAAAAAACGGAAAAAAAATTCGAAAAAAACGGGAAAAAAATTCGAAAAAACGGAAAAAAAAAATTCGAAAAAAATCGAAAAAAAATCCGAAAAAACCGGAAAAAATTCGAAACAAAATCGAAAAAAAAATTCCGAAAAAAATCAAAAAAATTCGAAAAAAATGGAAAAAAAATTCGAAAAAAACGGGAAAAAAATTCGAAAAAAATGGGAAAAAAATTCGAAAAAAATGGGAAAAAAATTCGAAAAAAACGGAAAAAATTCTAAAAAAGCGGAAAAAAATTCGAAAAAAACGGAAAAAAATTCGAAAAAAACAGAAAAAAATTCGAAACAAACGGGAAAAAATTCGAAACAAACGGGAAAAAATTCGAAACAAAATCGAAAAAAAATTCCGAAAAAAATGGAAAAAAATTCGAAAAAAACGGAAAAAAAATTCGAAAAAAACGGGAAAAAAATTCGAAAAAACGGAAAAAAAAATTCGAAAAAAATCGAAAAAAAATCCGAAAAAACCGGAAAAAATTCGAAACAAAATCGAAAAAAAATTCCGAAAAAAATCAAAAAAATTCGAAAAAAATGGAAAAAAAATTCGAAAAAAACGGGAGAAAAAAATTCGAAAAAAATGGGAAAAAAATTCGAAAAAAATGGGAAAAAATTCGAAAAAATGTGAAAAAAATTCGAAAAAAATGGGAAAAAATTCGAAAAAAATGGGAAAAAAATTCGAAAAAAATTTAAAAAAAAATCGAAAAAAACGGGAAAAAATTCGAAAAAAATGGGAAAGAAAATTTAAAAGAAACGGAAAAAAACAATCGAAAAAAATGGAAAAAATTCGAAAAAAATGGGAAAAAAAATCGAGAAAAAGGAAAAAAATTCGAAAAAAATTCGAAAAAAAATTCGAAAAAAATCGGAAAAAAAAAAATCGAAAAAAACGGAAAAAAAATTCGAAAAAAATGGAAAAAAAAATCGAAAAAAATTTCTGAAAATCCCCCCCGCGCCCCCAAAATCCCGAAGAATCCCCGCGCCCGCCCCTCCCGCCCGACTCCCGGCATTCCTCCGGGCGCTCACCTGGTTGAGCGCCAGGCTCCAGAGGCAGTGCTGCCAGCCGCCGTCGGCGCCGGCCGAGGCCAGGCAGGCGCCGCAGGTGCGCTGCAGGTGACACGGGCTGGGGCAGGGCAGCGGCGGCGCCGACTCCACCGGCATCGGCGACACGTTGAGCAGCGAGTGGCTGAAGCACGTCCAGTCGTAGGTGGGCTGCACGCTCAGGATGCGCCGCGTCTCACCTGGCCACAGGTGAGCTCAGGTGAGATGGGAAAATCCCGCCCCGGTTTGGCCTCACTGGTTCTTACTGGTTTGTACTGGTCCCTAAAGCAACGCTCAGGATGCGCCGCGTCTCACCTGGCCACAGGTGAGCTCAGGTGAGGTGCCACAGGTGAGCTCAGGTGAGATGGGGAAACCCCGCCCCATTTGGATTCACTGGTTCTTACTGGTTTGTACTGGTTCCTACAGCAACGCTCAGGATGCGCCGCGTCTCACCTGGCCACAGGTGAGCTCAGGTGAGCTCCCACAGGTGAGGCCGGACAGGTGAGCTCAGGTGAGCCGGGGAAACCCCGCCCCAGTTTGGCCTCACTGGTTCTTACTGGTTTGTACTGGTCCCTAAAGCAGCCCCAGCCCGGTGGTTGAAGGGTTCAGGTGAGCTCGGGTCTCACCTGGCCACAGGTGAGCTCAGGTGAGCTCCCACAGGTGAGCTCAGGTGAGATGGGAAAATCCTGCCCGGTTTGGCCTCACTGGTTCTTACTGGTTTGTACTGGTTCCGAAAGCAACGCTCAGGATGCGCCGCGTCTCACCTGGCCACAGGTGAGCTCAGGTGAGCCGGGGAAACCCTGCCCGGTTTGGCCTCACTGGTTCTTACTGGTTTGTACTGGTTCCGAAAGCAACGCTCAGGATGCGCCGCGTCTCACCTGGCCACAGGTGAGCTCAGGTGAGCTCCCACAGGTGAGCTCAGGTGAGCTGGGGAAACCCCGCCCCGGTTTGGCCTCACTGGTTCTTACTGGTTTGTACTGGTTCCGAAAGCAACGCTCAGGATGCGCCGCGTCTCACCTGGCCACAGGTGAGCTCAGGTGAGCTCCCACAGGTGAGGCCGGACAGGTGAGCTCAGGTGAGATGGGAAACCCCGCCCCGGTTTGGCCTCACTGGTTCTTACTGGTTTGTACTGGTCCCTAAAGCAGCCCCAGCCCGGTGGTTGAAGGGTCCAGGTGAGCTCTGGTCTCACCTGGCCACAGGTGAGCTCAGGTGAGCTCCCACAGGTGAGCTCAGGTGAGGTGCCACAGGAACAAATTCAACGCCCAAATCTTCCCAAAATTCCCCAAAATTCCCCAAATTCCCCTCACCTGTTCTCTGGAATTGGCGCATCCGCTCCCCGAACCCCCCAAACCAACCCGAATCCCGCAAAAATCCCAAAAAATCCCCAAAAATCTCAAAAAAATCCTCGAAAAATCTAAAAAAAATCCCAAAAAATCCCCAAAAAATCCCCAAAAAATCTAAAAAAAAATCCCAAAAAATCCCCAAAAAATCTAAAAAAAACCCCAAAAAATCCCCAAAAAATCCCCCAAAAATCTCAAAAAAATCCCAAAAAATCCCCAAAAAAATCCCAAAAAAAATCTCAAAAAAATCCCAAAATATCTCAAAAAAAATCCCAAAAAAATCTCAAAAAAATCCAAAAAAAAATCCCAAAAAATTCCCAAAAAATCTCAAAAAAATCCCAAAATATCCCCAAAAAATTCTCAAAAATTCCCCAAAAAATCCCCAAAAAAATCTCAAAAAAATCCCAAAAAATCTCAAAAAAATCCCCAAAAAATCCCCAAAAAATCCTAAAAATTCCCCAAAAAATCTCAAAAATTCCCCCAAAAATTCCCAATTTTTTCCCAATTTTTTCCCGAAATCCCCCGGTCCGCTCACCGGTCCTCTTGAACTGGCGGGTCCACATGCAGCGGCCGGCGGCGGCGCAGCGCGGGCAGCCGGGGGCCGCCCCAAACCCCCAAACCTCCAAAAAATCCCCAAAAAATCCCCAAAAAATCCCAAAAAATCCCCAGAAAATCTCAAAAAAATCCCAAAAAAATCCCCAAAAAATCTCAAAAAAATCCTCCAAAAATCCCCAAAAAATCTCAAAAAAATCCCAAAAAATCCCCCCAAAATTCTCAAAAATTCTCAAAAAAATCTCAAAAAAATCCCCAAAAAATCTCAAAAAAATCCCAAAAAATCCCCAAAAAATCTCAAAAAAATCCTAAAAATTCCCCCAAAAAATCTCAAAAAACTCCCAAAAAATCCCCAAAAAATCTCAAATAAATCCTCCAAAAATCCCCAAAAAATCTCAAAATAATCCTAAAAATTCCCAAAAAAATCTCAAAAAAATCCCAAAAATTTCCAAAAAAATCTCAAAAAAATCCTAAAAAAATCCCCAAAAAATCTCAAAAAAATCCTAAAAATTTCCCAAAAAATCTCAAAAAAAACTCCAAAAAAATTTCCAAAAAATCTCAAAAAAATCCTAAAAATTCCCCAAAAAATCTCAAAAAAACTCCAAAAAATTTCCAAAAAAATCTCAAAAAAAATCCCAAAAATTCCCAAAAAAATCTCAAAAAATTCCCAAAACATCCCTCAAAAATTCTCAAAAATTCCCCAAAAAATCCCCAAAAAATCTCAAAAAAATCCCCAAAAAATCCCAAAAAAATCCTAAAAATTCCCAAAAAAATCTCAAAAATTCCCCCAAAAATTCCCAATTTTTTCCCAATTTTTTCCCGAACTCCCGAACTCCGCTCACCGGTCCTCTTGAACTGGCGGGTCCACATGCAGCGGCCGGCGGCGGCGCAGCGCGGGCAGTCGGGGGCCGCCCCAAACCCCCCAAACCTCCAAAAAATCCCCAAAAAATCCCCAAAAAATCCCCAGAAAATCTCAAAAAAATCCCAAAAAATCCCCAGAAAATCCCAGAAAATCCTCAAAAAATCCCCAAAAAATCTCAAAAAAATCCTCCAAAAATACCCAAAAAATCTCAAAAAAATCGCAAAAAATCCCCCCAAAATTCTCAAAAATTCTCAAAAAAATCTCAAAAAAATCCCCAAAAAATCTCAAAAAAATCCCAAAAAATCCCCAAAAAATCTCAAAAAAATCCTAAAAATTCCCCCAAAAAATCTCAAAAAACTCCCAAAAAATCCCCAAAAAATCTCAAATAAATCCTCCAAAAATCCCCAAAAAATCTCAAAATAATCCTAAAAATTCCCAAAAAAATCTCAAAAAAATCCCAAAAATTTCCAAAAAAATCTCAAAAAAATCCTAAAAAAATCCCCAAAAAATCTCAAAAAAATCCTAAAAATTTCCCAAAAAATCTCAAAAAAACTCCAAAAAAATTTCCAAAAAATCTCAAAAAAATCCTAAAAATTCCCCAAAAAATCTCAAAAAAACTCCAAAAAATTTCCAAAAAAATCTCAAAAAAAATCCCAAAAATTCCCAAAAAAATCTCAAAAAATTCCCAAAACATCCCTCAAAAATTCTCAAAAATTCCCCAAAAAATCCCCAAAAAATCTCAAAAAAATCCCCAAAAAATCCCAAAAAAATCCTAAAAATTCCCAAAAAAATCTCAAAAATTCCCCCAAAAATTCCCAATTTTTTCCCAATTTTTTCCCGAAATCCCGAACTCCGCTCACCGGTCCTCTTGAACTGGCGGGTCCACATGCAGCGGCCGGCGGCGGCGCAGCGCGGACAGTCGGGGGCCGCCCCAAACCCCCCAAACCTCCAAAAAATCCCCAAAAAATCCCCAAAAAATCTCAAAAAAATCCCAAAAAATCCCCCCAAAATTCTCAAAAATTCTCAAAAAAATCTCAAAAAAATCCCCAAAAAATCTCAAAAAAAATCCCAAAAAATCCCCAAAAAATCTCAAAAAAATCCTAAAAATTCCCCCAAAAAATCTCAAAAAACTCCCAAAAAATCCCCAAAAAATCTCCAATAAATCCTAAAAAAATCCCCAAAAAAATCTCAAAATAATCCTAAAAATTCCCAAAAAAATCTCAAAAAAATCCCAAAAATTTCCAAAAAAATCTCAAAAAAATCCTAAAAAAATCCCCAAAAAATCTCAAAAAAATCCCCAAAAAATCTCAAAAAAATCCCAAAAAATCCCCA